>NC_049175.1:28396482-28596482 GCF_009769625.2 Cygnus olor
GTCCGGCAAAATAAAATTGAAGGACTGGAGCGTCTTCCATGTGAGGAAAGGCTGAGAAAGCTGAGTTTGTTCAGCCTGGAGAAGAGAAGGCTCAGGGAGATCTTAATGTGTAGAAATAGTTGATGGGAGGGAATGAAGAAGAGGAAGCCACTCTTCTCACCAATGGCAAGGGGAGCAAATTAAAACCTGTGAAATGCCATCCAAACACAAGAAAACACTTTTTTATAGTGAGTGTGTTCAAGCACTGAACAGGGGGTTGGACTAGATGATCTCAAGAGGTCTCTTCCCACCTCAGCCATTCTGTGATTCTTTGAAGATGAGGATGCAAAGGTGACAACCCTTAAATATGTATTCTACTTTATTTATATGATGTCTTTTCATAATTATGGATCTGTATGCTGCTTATTGTAATGAAGCTGGATCATTTTCACCTCTGGAATGAATCAAATTTGGGGCTTTCTTATTACCTTCATCAGCAAAAATTCATATACTATTTTAACCTGCCCCTGTGATCATCTAAGATTAATCTGACATCACGTAACTAATTTAATGCAATTTTGCATTACCATTCCTGAAACTTACCATGAGAAATTGGAAGCTTTTTTGCTTTTTGCATCTCTAAATTGATAAGCCCTTTCATCTTACGTGCAGTTGTTCATACAAGCTGAGATCTGTTGGAAGGTCTGAATTCCTTCTTTAAGCAGTGCCATTGTTGCATAGGCTTCAGTGGAGTCTGAACTCGATGCCACTTATGTCACCATCTCTAAGACACAATCCGCACTGACCGTCAGGTTTTCATAGGTTGTTGGCTATCACTTGTTGTTATCGAGGATGCTTAAATCTATGTCTAAACCTTCTGAATGACGAAGTGAATTTTAGTATATGTTAACCAGTTCCATAGTACTCAAGGCCTGCTGTAAAGAGAACATTATCCTAAATGCTCTCAGGGGTATGCTGCAAATGTAACAGGCATTTGAGTAGCTGATTTGGTAGACAAGTTCAGAAGAGCATTTGGATTTTAAATGATTGAGTTGTACAGCACAAACACCCATGAGGGACAGCTCAGGACATATAAGGAAAACCACTGGCTGTTTGAATCTTGAAGGTGCCTGTTGTTTCTACCGAGTAGGGCAAGTATTAATAAAGGCTTAAAACACTGTGGAGTGCACTCATCTGCATGCTTTTAATCCAAATATTGTTTTAAAAAAAATTCTCACTGTTATTTTTCTATTGTTATTGTTCAGCTTTGATGGTAGGTAGCAAACAAACAAGTTTACAGCTTGCTTCCAACACCACTCACTACTTGTGGTATTAAGAGCTAAAATGGCTAATCATCATTTTGCAGCAGTCACTGTGACGTAGTACTTGAATTACCACCCTATGCCTGTGTGTATCATGTTTTCATTTTTTAACTGTGATTTGAGTGATTCCTTCTCTCCGTATTTCTCAGCGTTCCATAAACTTCACATCTGGACTCAAATGTACGGTATTATTTAGTTTATAGGTGATGAAATGCAACGTGTTAACAGACTTCCCAGGCTCATTCTCTGTGTCTGCTGGGCTAGAGCTAAAGCCCTGTGTTCTTAATTTCAGATCACTTAGTCTGACCATATAGCCTCCATACATGAGAATGATTTTCAAAATGCATGAAGTTTGCTGGTTTCGATCTAAAGGACAGTCCTTTGAATTATTCCTAATTAATCACAAAATTCTTCCCAGTTTAGAGGGGGAGATATTTTAATTTGTTTCCCCATGCACAGATTTTCACAACATCAAAACGAATTCTAGAGCTTCCTTATTTTCCCTGCAGAGTGTAACATAGTAAGGTATCCCTTTCTTTGTCAAGTCTTACATGTTTGCTATAGACAGGACTATTTTAAATGAGAAATAGTTTAAAATTCTCCATTTAATTAATCTGCAGAGATAAAAATTAGTGTGCAATTGTAAACCACTAGAACAAGAAAAAGAAGATACCTTGTTGTGGGAGACTGTGGTAATCTGCATTTCAATTGCTTTCTATAAGTTATTCTCAACAGCCAGATACTTTCTAGGGGGAAAAAATATTTATATAGAGACTTCAACTCATTTCATGACAATGAAAGAGACGCAACCATTGAATGCTGCACAGGCATTCATGGCAAAACCACGTTACAGGTGTTTGAGGTACTTTTTTTTCTTCATGAACCTTAGATATTTCTACAACTCTCAGTACACGTAATCTGAAAACACGTGTTGAACTTGCATTTAGTAATGATGATTACTAGATATTATGGTGTGTCTCTATCTATTTGATGTCTGAGCTACCAGAAGAGTTTGTAGTTTGTGCATAATATATTTATTCTTTGCACTGAATCTTAAAATTTAGTCTTGGCTTCTGTTTTTCTTCCCTTTCCTAATGTGTAAACAAGGTGTTTTAAAGCAAAGAAATTAGAAGAGAAAAACTCTATTCTTCTATTTACAGAAAATCCTTCTGAGTCTTGACTAGAGGTTGTTTAAAATATTTTTCCAATCCTTCTTACTGTTTGGAAATCAGAGAAATGTGCAATTCTGGAGCAGTTAAAGGAGAAATATATCTGAGCAATTGACAGAACCACCCATATATGACATGAATAATTCTCAGTGCTAAGAGATCCAAGCAAATTTCAGTGGCTTTCACCTGTTGTAATGAATCTCCCTTTGTGGAGTGAACCATAAATATATAATGTAATGTAGTGGCAGCCTAGCTGACAGGCAGATGGTCAGACCTTCCCTGAAAGTATGGGCACCCTTCTGGATGTGGAAAGCAAATGAGAGTTTCACTAGACAAAGAAGTGTGTTTCCTTCTTTATGAAATTGTAATTATTGTCTTATCTGGATGCAGAACTGAGAGAAAGCACACTTAAGGGATCAGTGAAAAAGTGTTAGAAGTTTTTATGAAATCCTCAAGGTTCAAAGACATTAGCATGAATAAGGAACTATTTTAATACCACTTCAGTAAATGTCTTGCCAGATGTGACTAGCAGAACTTAATGTACTTGCACACTGTCCTCAGCAGCACGTGACAGGTTGGGATTCCTGACTCGTTTTATTGATCGTACAACCCAAACTTCAAGTTCCTGCCATGAAGGACTTTCTTCCCCCATATGTCATGGGGTGCTGTTCAGGGATCACAAATGAGATGTGCACCAGAGCTGATTTAAAGTATGTGAAACCTTAAAAATTGAATTAAGTATATCCACTAACCTGATTCCATTCCATTACAGCTGCAAAGCTAGGGGCTTGCTTTACAGACAGACAATAGAGTAAATTAAGCGTTGCCATGATCCAAACTAAAAAGTGTTTGCTCAGCTTAGAAAAAAAATTAAATGGCTCTAGCGTCCAATGTTAATTTAACAAAAAACAAACCCTAATATTTATGCATGTAGGGCTATATTAAACTAGTGTGAAGGGTACTGCTTCTTTTGTGTTGTAATATTGTATACTTAGTAATTTGTGTTAGTTTAACATCACTAGACCTTCATATCCATGTTCTGTCTTCAGGTGCATGCATATTCCAATTACATTTGAGCTGCAAATAACTAAAAGTATGGAAATGGAACAAGTTTTGAAAATCAGGACCTTGCTTCTAGTGCCCCTTGCTTTAAATAAAAAAGTCTATTCCTGTCCCAGATATTTACACTTAATATCTGCCTATTTCATCTCTAATGAATTATTCATACGTGTATATGTGAATACTGTATGTAAAACCTTTCATTAGAGAAAGAGGGCTTCTGAGTTCTGGAGCATATACCAATATCTCCTTCTCAGGTGTTTCTTTGATATGCCAGAACATCTTTCTACTGAAATCTTAATCCAAAGTTTCTGCAGTGAAATGAGTTTTTATGCAGTTTCCAGTCACCATCAGAGAGAACTGTTTCATGATCCCTGTTTCTTCTGCTAGCAATGGTATTTCATGTTTCATATATAATTTTTTTTCTTTGCTGGCTGATTTCTATTAAAATCTGTTTATTGTTTCAGAAATTCATTTTGAAGTGGCATATTGCATTCCTACATCCCTAAGCCCTCTGCCCTTCTTCGAAGTCCAGGCTTTAAAGTGAGGAGGAGGAAGAAATATGCAGACAGATTTCTGTTTCTGAGGATGTCAGGCCTCAGGAGTGTCCCGGATGCGTGGTAGTGGAGGGAAACGTATTAGGGTAGAGAAGTACTGCCTTGTAACAAGCGGAAGCAGCATCAGGAGGTTATGGAGACACCAAAATACTGTTTCCATTTCTTAGTGGTTTACAACGCAGTTGTTACACTAGTGAAGTGTTTTTTACAAGTTCAGTTTGAATATTGCTTGCTTGCTGGTTTGTTGCTTGTCTAGTCACCAAATTGGCATCAAATGCTGCCGCCACCTCTCTCCTGGCAGTCCCATCCTCCTTCCCTCCAGCATTCCCAGCTCTGACCTTACTAGCTCTATCTCCAATTTCATCTTTAATATTTTGCCTTTTCCAGATTCCTGCATGTTTATGCAAATTCTGGCACAATCCCCATTTTCCTTAGCTTTGCGTTGCTTGTTGAAGATTTGATTCAGCAGCAGTATGGGTGTTGTGTGTTTGTGGTCATGAAAAGTTCACCCAGTAAAAAACTACTACCTTGCCTAGAGGTTTTCAAAGACTGTTCTCTGTTTTTGTGTACGTTGTTTCAAATGCAGGATATCTGAAAATGTGTTCTGAAGTATCAGTAATTTCATGTTTGTCTGAGATATGGGTATAGGTTGTTTGAGTATATGCATATATTTGTACATATGTAAAATGCTTACTGTTATCCAGTTCTGTTATCAGGCATTTTAAGGCAGAAATAAATGACAGATAAAACACTGGATTTGTTTGGAGTATGCCCATGGGCCAACCTTTCAATTCCACTTTCTTTGCATGGGATCTCCTAATGGGACTCTGCCCATGATAAAGCCTGTAGTAGGAGTTCACTGGTGTTGGTATTGCTCAGATTGTATGCTTTGTTTTCTTAGCCATGTAAAAATGGTGCAGGTCAAAACAGTGGTACCACAAAGTAAGGAAACACTGAATTTTCACTAGTTGAAATATCATCTGCTAACTACTTCAGAGTACTAAAATACTTTAAAACCTTGGGGAAAGAGGACTTTTCCAAATCCTTTTTTCAGGTGAAAAAGATAACTTATTTTGTAGACTTTCTTGCATTCTATGCAGTATTGTAAGATTACTTCTGTTAAAAGCTTATCTTTTGGATACTCAGCACCTTTTGACTTGAATTCCAAGAAAATGGATGCTTATCTTTTCACTTCCATAGGTTTGGGATTATACCATTAATGCAGCAAATAAGGAATGTCATATCTGTTCAGTAGTTCAGATTTGCTAAGGTATGATAGGTAGGAATGATCCAAATTTGGCCATTTTGTCTGTTGTCCTTGGAGAAGTCACAGTTTAATGTTCGCTATTGCTCAGTAATTCATTATTGTGCTTCATATCACAGGAAAACTCAATTTCAGTCTTGTTAGGAGCAGGAATCCAGAAGAATTAAGGTTGTTTAATACTGATATTTGGATGAGCAAAACACTACAATATCTTCTTAAAGAGACTTTATTATATATAATGGAAACATAATTTTCAGATTGTGAATTCTATTCCATGCCAGCATGATGGAAACACTGTTTCAGATACTAGAAATTTTGTGCTTAAGTTCTTCCCGTATGCATTTCAGACAAATAGTCATACAAGTTGAAATATGTATATATATTTACAAATACCTTGTGCTTGTCGTGTAACACCTGTGAATAATATTAACATCTGAATTATAACTATCTGAACTCAGAAAGTAGCTTTTAAAACATTATTTTACAAGCACTGTATTGGACCATCCCTACCGTGCAGATTGTTCTACAGGAAATAACCTCTTACTGTATCACTGAAAACAGTGTTTCAATGTCATCTTTAGTGCTGACCCTCTTTCTTGAATTTATTTACTGGTACAGGATGGTGTTCATTGATGGAGATATTCATTGTACCTTACTCTGAAGTTCATAGCAAAGCTTTTGTAGACTTGTGTCCTAATAAAAACTTGAAGGTTTCAAGTGGTCTAAAGTTATACTACCTGCATCTTTCACTTTTGAAATAATTTAGCTACAGGGAGGTTTCCCCCTCTGGTCACATTTCAGAATTTGTTGTCCAGTCCTAAAATGCTAGTACTTACTTAAAATGTTGAGTAGTGTAATTGATGCTCAAGCTTCAGGTTTTCAAATGTTCATTTAACATTCACCTTTAGCCTTTCCTGGATTTATTTTATTGTCTGGAATAGGAACCTGTTAAGATGAATGTCACTTGTCGCAGGAAGTATATGTTCTTGCCTCAGTTCATCAGCAGCTAAGGCAAAAGCAAGAAGAGAAGGTGAACAATATAAAGATGAATTAACAGTAGCTGTCGTTTCTAATTGTCTGAGTAAACTTTCCCTCTACCTTGGTGTGGCAAAGAGATAATGAAAAAAGTCTCAAGTTTGTCTTTCTTCCAAATATATAATCTCCTTCCTCATTTGTACAACATTCTCAGCCACAGTTCTTAGGTGTCGCTGAGAGATGTCAGGATTGTTTCTAACATACGTTGTCTTATAATTCCAGACAACCTGTTTGATAGGTGGACAAAAAAAAATTAATTTTTCCTATGACAAGATGTTCAGCTTGTGTTGGTCTGAGAAGCATTCTTGGTCAGGTTTCATATTCCCTGAGAAAAATAAATTGTAGAGAAGCTGACCAAAAAGTTTTAGATAGTTACAAATTGCTAGCTAGCAATAGTTAGGATAGTTAGCTTTTAATGGATAGAATTAATATAGTTAACTGTTAATGGATGGAATTAAAATCCTGATATATTGTCCCTAGATACTTTATGCTTTTACCTGATTTCTCCTCTTCTTCCATCTTATACAATACAAGTTTCTTTAGAAATTTTACCCAATGAAATGAATTGATTCCAAGTGATGCTGGCTTGGCAATGACAGTCTGTCTGTCACAACCTTTTAAAGAGCACAAGTGGACAGAATTACAACTACAGATTGTAATTAAATCACTAAATGAATGGCTTCGTTTGGTGATTTAATTCTCCATAGAACATAAGCTGCATATTTCATAGAAAAGTAGACTTTGAGTTATCATTTCGGATGCCTAAGTAAACAACATGACTTTCAGTAGTTTTTAATAGATTTTTCACTACATGGGCACCGATGATTTTGCACAGCATGAGGTCTTGTTGGGCAAAGACTTTATATACAACTTGCATCAAGAAGAAAAGTTGATGAGCTTAGACTTGAAAAAATAAAATACACCTTAGTTGTTTTTGTTTCTTATATATTTCTTGTTTGAAGCCTTCTACCTCTACTTCCTGTCAGGATAACAGTGTTTTCCTCCAATTGCACTAGAGAACAAAGTTTAACATTAAAAAATTATTTGTATTGAACATGCTTTTCTAGGTAAAGTCAATATCAAAGAGTTCTCATGGTAGATCATCTTTCAAGTGCAGCATTTTGCCCTTTTACAACTTAGGACTGAAGAATTATAGTTACACAAAAGCCTTTTTTCTTTTGGTAGAAGTAAGGGGGGAGAAAAGCCCAAAACTCTGTCCTGAAGCGAGACATTAACACAAATGGTTGAAAAACATCATTCTCACCCAAGTATAGAAAGATGGAAGAGTGACTCATCTAGATACTTTCTTCATCTAGTTTAAATCATGTCATAGTATTTTATACTAATGATTTTACTACCATGCTTTTAAAATATATATTTTTTTTGCTATAATTACTGGTACTTATAGAGTAAATATATTATCAAAATGTTGCATGTGCAAACATGCAAGTTTGGTGAAGTACTGGAGATGTTTGTTAGTGTAATGTGTTACAGCTGAGGACATGACCTCTGATTTGTACAAGTATAATGCCATCCAAGTCTCTATTTGGATCTCTTCAGTTGGATCTTGTTAGTGCTATCTCACTTTTAAACAGTAAGACTCATTTAGGCCTAGTAGCCTTTAATGTGAAATTTCCTTGAGTACTATGTAAGTAAATTATGTATACTGTAAAACTGAAATTAATACCATTCTTGTAGAAGGACTTGAGTTCGGTGTAGGAGATGCTTTCCTGTCCATCTTCACTTCACGTCAGAGTGAGTTCAACTGCTGATCTGCAGTCTTCTTTCTGGACTAACACATACAATTTTGAGTTGTTATAGCCTTGTTTTGAGATGGTATTGCTAGTTATTTGCTACCAAGTGTTCTAAGGAACCAGAACCACAAAACCATTTTCCACATCTTTGAAAACTACAATTTTGCAATTAATTTTATTTCAGTCTGTCCTAGGCCACTTACATGCATCTCTCTTCTCTTCTTTGCATCTTTTCTTGGCACAACAGTGATGCCTTGCCTTCTTCATACCAACTCATTTAAATTAGCGGGGCTCCTTCTACTGATTCTGTCATGTTTGTGTTCCATATTTTGCCAACTCTTCCATTGCTCCTAATTTTCAGTATCAGCTGTTTATCATTTTGTTGTTGTTTTTCTGCAATTTGTTAATATTTAACTCATATTATTTCACTAGCTCAAAAATGTAAATGTTAAATTTTATATGAAATTTTATACTCTTGGCCTAGCCACCACAATTGTAATAAACACTCATGATTGTAAACATGTCCAGTGGCAGTTATTGGCAGAGCATAAATATTTCTGTATTGAATTCCAGGTATGTGTGCATGCATGCATTGATGTGCATACTGGGGAAGAGAGGTTGTCCATTTTGTCAGTATGTTAGCAAAAAGGTTTGCAAAAATATGTTTCCATGAGCTTGCACTGAGGTCAAGCTCAGTGCAATGATGTCTGAATACAGGTATCACAAGTAGCTAAACGTTATGGTTTGCATTTTTGTGAAATAAATCACATAGTTTAGATTGTGTATCTTGCAAAGATAAACCTTGGTGCAAAGGTAATCTCTTACATCTGCTTGGCTGGTCTCTTCTGTGATGAGCTTTTCCATATTTCATGGCCTCTGTGACTATAAATGTGAAGACTTTGGAGAGTGTTCGTGTATTTGGGGGTTTAGTTCCTGTTTAGCTCTCTTCTATAATCTAGACAGACAAGTGTTTAGTGTACTTCAAATATGCAAAATGGTTAGATGAAGGGGATGTCTTAGTCTTTACTGTTTTCGTTATCCACATAGATGCAATAACTTTTGTTTTGATTCCAAGTATTGGAAAATATTAATCTGATTCTTATAATTGAGTTTTGTAAGATTTCCATGTGTTGAATGTCTTAGGCACTTACTGCTACAACAATTGGCTGGAATGCCATCTCTAGAAATTTCATCCAAATGACAGATTATATTTGCTTTACTCCGTATATAATTACTTTTGTCATTTTAGTAATGGGGACTACTGTATTTTTCAGTAGTAAAAATAATATTAAGTGGAGAAGTGTTAAGTATGAAATGTAGATACCACGTTAAATATGTATTAATTATTTTTCTTTTAAAAATTGAACTGATTTTAATTTTACAGGGAGGATAAATTTTATACCCAGTCCAGAATCTATGATATTTTCTTAAATGAATTTAAAATGGTGAACCAGTCTTGCCCAAATGCGAATGAGTTAAGTGAAAAGTTTTTATTGTATACATATTAAAATATTCTCCACAATAAAAATTCTAGCATCAATGTAATCTGTATGATATGTCACAGTATCATGTACAGGATTAAGTATTTACCATAATTATTTACAATAATGTTAATTTTAACACTTTCCCTAATTTTGTCATTCCAGTTTATTCTGCAGGAAAGTCATTGGCTTAATTATTTTACATTTCAATTTACCCAGCTGATGCAGAGAAAATGTTACTTTCTTAGACTGTAGTTTAGACTGAAGAAGCAGATTAATTGTTATAAAACAAGTCTACTGTTTTATTTTCATATAAAAATGGGACAGGATGAAACTTAATTCAGTAAAAATAATAATCCCTTCAGGATCTGAAGACAAACATGCAGGTATGGCATATCCTCCTGACCACCTCTAAAATGAAAAAAAAATTAGTTTGAAAGGTTTTTCTTGGTGGAAAAGGCATGTTTTAATCACTGTGCAAACCAAGGAAGTGTTTCGTTACAAAAATAAATTTACTACTGTTTCAAAATAAGATTAAGTGCAGTTATTTAAATACACATTTTCACTTCTCAATTAAATCAAATATGTATTTTGGTATGCTTGTAAAGAGCAGTTCTTACTCTTTTACTTCATTTTCCTCGTAGATACATAGTTAAGTGCATAATCACATATTTCTTAAAATATTTTAAAAACTTGGAACCTTCGTAACAAACAAGCCCTTTTATTCTTCTGCAATGCTTTGCATAATACACTTGCACCATTTTGTAGGGGAACATGGACATGTTTTGGTCGCTGATGAGTATTCATTTTATTGAATTGTAATGAATTTGTAAATTGCCAGGAGACAAATGGCATGCTTCTGGTTTTCCTTCAGACTTGCGAAGGCTTGAGTTACAGAGAAAAATCAGAAGAAAAATGACAATGGCCTGATCCATTAAAGGCAGTAGAAGTATTTCTCTTGTTTTTGCTGGAAATCATGATGTAAAAAATGGGACAGAAGAAGAACTAGGAAGTCCAGAACTGTATATAGGTACTTCTTTTATAATGAACTTTATGTTAATTTGATAAACCGTGTTAATCTCCAGTTGATATTTGGCAGCCTATAAATAAGACTTATTTTTGGTGCTGAGAAATAGCACCACAAATTCAGTGATATGCATTGCAAACTTTGGAGACATTAAATTCAGAATTGAAGATAAATTTCATGAAGCCCGTACTTATAGATTATTATATGGTGTAGAGTGTCGAAAACTATAAGAAAATGGCTCTATCCCTAACTTTTTATGGTTTTGGATTTTTGTATCATGTCAAGTACAGTACTTCCATATCTCCAAAGATTAAATGTGCCCATTTTGCCTATGTAATATTTATGTACGGACAGGAAATAGAAGTCAGTATCCAGATTTGTTGACCCCTGAGATATAATATTGACCTCAGTGAGTATTAACTTCTCAGATCAATAAATGCTGTTATTGACCTCAAAGAAAAATCAATAGCAGCTTGTTAATTTGCAAACTATGACTGCAAGAAAATGGTACACATTTTGTTCTTCATTATCACGTATTTATATCTATATTTTAGCGCCTTCAGTATTTCCACCTAGAGATCATCATGTCAAAACATTTCAATCCCGGCTGTTAGAAGGTTGGGGAGACAGGCATTGTACATTATGGAATAATTGATGAGCAGTACATGTTGTTTCCCATATCTCATGAAAATAATACCCTGAACAGTATTGTTATCACCTTCGTTGTTTTCATTTTTGGGGTAGTCCAGTTCATTTCATTTCATTTTCTCTGGTGTGCTTCATCAAAACATTGCATAAAAGTACTATATTTTAGCTGCCAAAAGAACATTTCTACATGAATAATAAGGGGGATGAAAGACTGACTACTGGAAACGAGGAAACTGAAAGTGATCACTGTAAAAATCATAATTAATATACAGTAGATTTTTCCTATTTGCATAAGGATGACAGGTTTCTAGGCAAGAATCTACTCTGGAGCAAGCTGAAGTATAGTTATCTGACTATATAAAAAAGAAAAAAGTTTTAAATGACAAAGTATAGGCGGAGAGGTGTTATTTTGTATCATAGCAGGTCTTGTATATAAACGCTGAAATGTCAGGTTTTACATAGTTTGAAATGTCTAAAAAATGCCTATTGCAGAAATTCAAATGTCATAACAGTTCTTCTGCATATATATCACTTTGATATTTAAACTTAAAAACCTCATAAATGATTTAATATTACTTTGGCCTTGTTATGATCTGACTGCCAAAAAAGGCGGAGGCTGATTTTTATGTGGTCTGGAGAGTAGTGTTTTCATTCACAGAAGACAAAGCACGAGTCTGTCAGCCTTTTACAGTCATTAATTCTGTCTGATACATCTGCAGTGATCTTGGCAAACTGATTGCTATGTTTAAAAAACTTTTCCTTCATTAAATGACAGCATGAGAGGTATTCAAATGCAAAAATAAGGCAATAGTATAATTTTTTCAAACTGAAGTGGCTGCAGTTTTTTGCCAGTTTGGCAATACAGTTTTGCCCTTTAATACCTTGAGCTCCTGGAACTTTGTGCATCCCTGTTATCCTCCTGAGATATGGGGTCAATGGTATTGTATTCATTTTGTAGATAGGAAGACCAAAGCATAATGAGGTTAAATGAAGAGAAAAAGAAAAGGAAAAAAAAATGTAGCACCAAGCTAGATTAATCTCTGAGTCTCGGGAATTGATGCTGGTACAGCTATGGAAGGATGTTTGTGGTGCTTATGCAGCAGCATTTGTCTTACAGAAGAAGTCCTGAGTGGCCAGGTAAGGCAGTATCTATCCGTTGTCATTTCCTGCACAAGTCTACACATCACCCTGAATAGTACAAACAGTTTTCTTGCTTCTCTCTTTGATGTTTTGAGTCATCTTTGAGTAACCAGAGAATGTGGGATCCTACTACAAGAGACTGAAACAGAAGTGATGGAAGAAGGTGGCAAATTTGGGGAGGGTGGAAAGTTCATTGTCACAATGCAGGAGTAGAGAGATTGTGTCAGTCTTACAGGTTAGGATTGTCTCATTTCAGACCACACTGACTGCAGAGCAGCACCTGGATATTCAAAGTGCCAAATTGTCCATCAGAGTTTTAGTAGTAGTAGGACTGGGAATGAAGTCTGAGGCAATGTGACAAACTGTGAGCCAAATATGGCTCCTTGTCTCTACAAACCGCTAATTTTTCAACCATTATCTAATCTGTTTGGGAGTACTGACTGCAACAGTGGCTGAATCCCAAATTTCGGAAGACAGTGATGGTGTCAGTTCTCATGGTACATTAATGGTTGTCTTGCACCTGTTTGCTATGAACATCTAATGCATCATTTGGCCTTGTAATATCCTTTGTAATTGCTAGAACTGTTTACTTAGCTAATGAGAAGCTCTTAAGACTGATAGTAGATCTAACATACTCAAAAGAGAAGGAAGAATAATATCCACAATGTTTTAATTTTTTAAAAGTCTTGCTGAGAATCCAGGGTACACAGTATGTAAGAAGGAGTTCAGTTTAAACAAACTATAAAATCACTGAATTTAAATTCTCAGTATATTTTACTGACAATGTAGTCACTGATTTCCATAATTGAAATGTGTTGAGTTTTTGCACTAATGGTCAGTGGGGCACAAGCTAGTAATGTTGAGATGAGATGTTCTGCTTAGCCTCTTTGTGAATTACTTCTACTCCCTATATTTTGCTTTATTAAGGGAATTTTCCATTTACTTCCTATTTTGGGAAAAAGTCTCTACATTATTAAAGTATATAAAATATTTGATGCCATAAAATGGATCTACTTTAGTTTGATAAACTAGAAATATGCTGCACTGTGAGGGTCATAGCTTATAATACGTACTGTTAGTAGTTTTTCATTTTTCTGTATTAGGAGATTAGTGAAAAATAAGCTCTATCAATTAAGTTTTATTGCAAAATTATCTTCAGATGTACAGCAGTGAAGATGATATTGAGTGATAACACTAGAGTGGATTTTTTTATAAAGCAATTACAGCTTGAAAACTGCAATCTGAATGAAAATATTGCTCAGGGTTTTTTTTGTAATCTGGTATTAATACCAAAAAACTCTTCCTTTAGAAAGTGCTTAAATTACCTCTATTAAACACAAGACATTTCTAAGGTGTTAATGTGTGGTATTGACTGAAAAATACTTTACTGACACCTGCTTTCACTGTTCATGCTTTGGCAAATCTGTGAAGTACATATAAGCATACAGTTCCGCTTCTTAAGTTGATTTTCTGTTTATAGGATTGTCATGTTTTCCAAGAGATATTACTTCGTTTATATGAAAATCAGAGTTCTTAATTCAGAAATTAATTTATGGAGGTGCACTTCAATGTAGTGAAATCTTTTACATTCTTAAAAGCAATGATTTACTATGAGAGAAGCAGCAAGCCTTTTTCACATATATTACAGTATAATGCAATATGTGTAGCCACATGTTTCCTTGACATGTTATTCTGGAGTTGAAAATTCACTTCAGAAGTGAATTGTTTAATTCTGCTCATAGTTAATGAAATCTATCCGAGCACTCAAATCTGTCGTACCTTTGGCTGGACAGGCAGTCCCTCAAAACACATAGAGGACTTGGTTAGTTTAGAGAACAAATGAAATTGTTCAAGAGCTGAAAAGTAATTCAGTCCCTATTTAAGGCATAGGGAGTTTTGCAGGTAGTATTCACCCCACTTATTTTGGAGTAGCATAGTTTAAAATGTTTTACTGAGTGCATGTACAGGAGTAGCTCTGTAAAACACTTGATTGGGAACAGACTGAGCAGTACCTAAAGGAGGGTCAAATTACATCAGAAGTGTATCGGTTGTACTCCATTGTTTCACTGTAGATAAATAGTTTGTGGCTCTGACCAAATCTCCAGTGATGCCAGCATGAATCAAGACAATTGAGTCAAGTGGTTACAGGTTTCCATCCTTTCAAATTGATCAAATTGAAATAGCCCATTAGGAATTGATTTAAGTCAGTTTAGATAAGCTCAGTCTTAGCCCTGGCCCTTGAGGCTTTGGCTACTGAAAGTTCACTTGAAGCAGGACATACAGCAGCTCCACAGGCCATCAACTTTATTAGTGTGGAGATAAGCTGATTAGATCTTGTCAATCAAAGGTGCCAATAACTCAATTGAGTGTCTCTCCCAGTCTTTCTCTCCTTCTTTGTTGCCCGCTTCAATGCCTTAAAGAGAGAGAGAGAGAGAGAGCAAGCAAGAGAGAGACGTGTGGTATGCATCCCCCTGGTTGTCACCAAGCAGGGTGCAAGGGTACTGTGATGATGTGATGACTATATTAAAGAGGACATCAATTTGTTTTAAAGTGTTTTGATTTTTTATGGTGGCATTAAGAGAGAGAACATTGTGGTTGCAGCTTTACTAGAAAGCAAAGAGTTCTAGAAGGAAAAAAAAAAGTGTTTCTTTGAAACCTACCGGGTCTTTGAGTCTTGCTGTGCCAATGGGCACTTAAGTGCTCCTGTAACTGGCACACTCTGATCAACCACCAGCTTAGGTACTATTTGTCTGTCCAAATTATTCATTTATATAAAATGAAAAGATGTGTCTATGTTTAATCTTGCAGCAGTAATTTTAAATATAAGTTAAGTACAGCCCTGTTCGGGAAATGTTTGGCTATGCCAATAATGAGCATTATATATTGTAACAGTCTGGGAAATTATAGTGAATTAAGGTCAGGTTAGAACATAGGTGATTGACCCTCTCTCTGAAAATAAAGCTATACATGCACTGAATTAATGCATGCAGGTATTGCATCTCTGCTGTGTAGGGGAAAAGGCAGAAAAACTGACCATCAGCTGTAAAAACGTAATAGTGCAGTGTTTCAGCTTTAGGCTTCATCATATAGTTAAAGATGGTATAGAGGAAAACTGGTCTTTTGTTCTTCACATCTGAAGTTTGCTCACACCATGCCTCCCTCATACTTCAAATGCAAACAACAGAAGCCCATCCTTTTCTTCCATCACCCTACACTCACCACCCAATGAAGGCTGGAGCTACAGTGCTGCAGAACTACATTGCCACACTGGATTATCTCTTTATCAGTTATTCTTCACTCCACTGTATCAATTTTCCACTAACCAATCAGACACTGCTCTTAGAAAGACTGTTTGACTATTTCTTCTAGATAAATGTATTTATAGCTACACAGATCCACACAGGCAACTCGTGTGCTACATGTCTTAGGGACAGAAAGGGAATTACTTGCTCCTTCCAGGAGACATCAAGTGTGTCCCTGCTTGTTAACACTGCTGTTTGGGGATATTCCAGGAAAAAAATCTAGTGTCTGTGGGAGGGACTGTGAAGATCTTAATTTTTCACTTGGATAATGGAGTTCTGATGTCACCCTGTTTTAGGTTACAAACTGTAACACCGCATGTTTAGAGAGATCTGAAAGATGCTCCTTTCTAATCTCACCTTTGTTTCCTGCCAGTCTTTGCAGGTTCCCTGTTTAGCCTGCATGTAGAGGGCAAGTTAATAGCCAACTTTAGCACAAAGAGATCGTAGCAGTCAGCCGTCTGCATTATCCAACTATATCCATTTTTTATATATTTTTATTATTTATTATATTTTGGAGGGAGTAGTAAGTTCCAAGCAGATTTAAAGACATTTACATGGAAATAAATTGTAAGGGAGAGCAACCTTATTACTTTATTTTAGCTAATTAGAATGTTCAGATGGGATTGTTGAGCTGTGTTTTTTTTTCTTCCTAAGGCACTGTTAACAACTCTTATGCTGTAATTACACTTAATCAGAAACAAATGTTTTTTGAAAAGTTACTGAAGGAAATCTATCTAGCAGACCACCAATCAAATGATGCATCTTTTTCCTCCAGCTAATTCTCATAGTGAAATCACTAATTCCTTGTTTAAAATCTCATATTGAAGGCTAAGAAGAAAGTGACTGGAGTTTCAACTTGCCCTTTTATTACTTTGCTTTTACCTTCATTGGTGTTACCTTTTTCACACCAATGTTTGTTTCTATTGAGGTGGTGGTGTTTGAAAAACAATTCTTAGTGGTCAATGTATGCTGGTTTTTACTCATTGCACGGCATGTCACTTAGCAGTACAAAAACAACAGTGTTATTTGCTAGTAAACTAGTATTTTACAATAAAATTGGGTCATGATGGCTAAAATATCTTGTATGTTCTAAAAATAAGGTGTGCTCAATTTGTAAATATCGATAGATGGAACATACATTTTTGTCTTGGCAATTTTAAGAGCGTTACATAACATTATCTCTTCTGTAGTAAAGTAGGAGGTCAAGGAACTGAGCTTTGTCTAACGTGGTTTTATTGTTGTGTTCGTTTAAGCAGGCCCTTCAGTTAATACTTAAATTCAGCTTAGTATAAGACCATAGATGACAGTAAATACAATTTCTAGAAAGATGTGTTAGGCAAATAAGCAGAGATTTTTGGCAAGTTTTTACTTCTGGGCTACAACTGCTACTGAAGTTATTTGAAGTTTGCATCATATGTGTGCTGTATTTGGGGATGAGTGTGCCTAATGAAAATTATATATGCTTGTAAACATCCTCCCATTGTTATTTAATAAAAAACAAATCTAGAACATTGCCGGAAGGACTTGTATGTTAAGGCTCTCTTTGACAGCAGACTTGTAATGTTCTTATTGAAAGTGCTTTAAAGTCATTTAAGGAGGGTCTGTAACTTCGAGGCCACCATCTTGAAGGAATGGTTTCAATGTAGTGACTCAGTTTTGGACATAAATAAAAAGCTGGCAGTGCTTAGAGTATTTTTGCTTTGGAAGTTTTATTGTTAAACAACCAAGAAAAACCCATTTGTTTCATGGTTCTCTGGCGCTCTTTTTCCATTGTGTTTCTTTTTTTTTTTTTTAAGAACAAGACTATTTTTATCACTGATTATTTCATAATCAGCTAATGAATGTGTTTCAGGGAGGTAATGTGAAGTAACAAAATAAAGATCTGTGATGAATTACTCCATGTTCATCACTTCATGTACTCTTTTCACAATGTTCCCCAAGCCACCTTCCAGAGATAACATTTGTTGTCTATATATGTACTGATTAGAAGTATATTGCATATATGGCACTAGAGGCAAGGTTAAAGGTATCCTCTGTGAACTACCAAACACAGAAGCAAAGATGTTTTAGTATTAAAAAAAATAATAAAAATCAATATTTGTTTTATGTTCTTCCTTGGAGGTTAGTCCATCTTCAACATTAGAGGGCCACAAGCATCAATTTTCCCTGTTTACCCTGAAGCTTGCCAGTTTTGTAAACAGGGAGAAATGTAAGTGAATACTGGAAGGTAAACTTATGACTGCCTAAGCTTCCTTTTCAGAAGACTCTTGGTTTTAAAGTTTGACGGAAAATTTAACTCAGAAAAAGTCCTCGCTTTTTACTTTTCTTTTTTTTTAAATCATGTTCTTGAATTGTGAAGTATCACAACTCTGCTGCTTTTATAACAACATTCAAAATGTCTTTGATCTGTACATTTTGGGAATTCATGTTAAATTAAACAATCACTTTCAGGACAAGTCATAAGAGGAAGGGAGGATTTTTCTTAAATTAAAAGAAAATAGAAAAATAAAAAAGGGAGTGGGAGAGGGGGAGAGAGGAAAAATCTCTTCCTGTTTCTTCCCTGAGGCTGAACTGTTTATCACTCCATCCTTGTTCGATAGAAGTGAATTTTATAATAAAATTTTCCCTAATCGGGCTCTGTCAGTGAGGTGTCTTATCGTGGGGAGGAAAATGACACCGATCCTATCGAAAAACAGAGACGATGTCACAGTGTCCCCAATCACAGCTACTCAGCTTCCATATCTACCTTCTCCACAAACACCAAGCACTGCTTTTTCATAAGAACATCAAAACCTAGCGAAGTCATTAAAATTGCACCCGCGTAGAGTTGCAGGGATCAGCCGCACTAGTGCAAAATGGGATGTGGGAAAACAGACTCTCTAAATGTGCTAATTCCATTGTCACGTGTTTACGGCTTAATTTTAATCAGTTAAAAAAGCCACACATTGCAATAAATTGGCATTATCTTCTGTGACACCAGAGGACACAGTTGGTTCAAGGATTTAGAGGGTCGCTGGCAACGGTATATAGTGCTACAGACAAAGTATTTTTACGCTTGAACTACGGTAGCTAAGGTGCAATCCCCAGTTAAGACTGCAAACAAAGACTATAACCCACACAGTACTAAGTTCAACATGCAGACCACCTTCAGCATAGAGACGGTGTAGAATGCTAAACTGAATATTACTGAAGAACGTTTTCTAATTTATTGGGTAAAGGTAATTTGTTGGCCAGTATAATTGAGGTTGCAGTTCAGTAGTACTCTCTTGTGTGTCCTGTACCATAACGAGGAAAGATCTATTGGAAAAATCCTTTTGCTGTATTTGCATCCAGTTTCTAAAATGATCGTTCTTGTTTACGTTGTACCATTAGACTTTTTTCTGCAGAACTATGCATTCCACTTTCTGTTCCTCTACTCATGGAAATATAGATAAATTAGCCAACGTGAACTGAAATGTGATATTAGTAATAATGCTGCTTCCAATGAAATGTTTGTGGAATGTTTAAGTTTTCTAATTAGGTAGTATCACACAGGTCACATGAGTATTGTACGTGTATCTTTTCTACTCCTCCTATTTTTTTTCTTTTCCTTCTCCTTCCCCCTTAGACTTGTTCTTTCACTTGAATATGGCTGATGAAAACATTTATAAGCAACAGGAGAATAATTTTCTGTAAAGCAGTATGATCTAACTAATAAACATCCATTTCAATAAAACCATGTCTATAAAAGTTGTCTAGTTTTATTTTAATGGATCAAACATGAAAAATGTGTGTGACCAGTTTAATTCTAGGATAAGCAAACAAAGCAACCAAAGAAACATTTGGGGTAGGAACTTTTTCTGGATAAACAGCCCCTTTTAGGATGTGAGCACTTCCATAGCTGAACACAAATATCTATTTGAAACAGCGCTGAAATGCACTCCTAAATGAGCACACAAGGTCATTATTGGAAAAAAAAAAAAAAAAAGTATTTAATGTAGGATGAAGGTCATCGCTGTGCTGTTTCCAAGATTTAATATTTTGATTTGGACATTTTAGTGCCAAGTATGTAGCAAATCATTTCATGCATTGTAAACCCTACAAACACTTCAAAAATAAACATGAAAATGACCAAAGGAACTATTAACAGTCAGTGATGAATGCCATTGGCAAATAAAGTGAAATATAGCTCTCTTTTGCACATAAGGACATGATTATTTGATCTGCTTGGGAACAAACCTGCAAAACTGTTCTAGTTGAAAAACAAAGGGACAAAGTTATCTGGGCTTGACTTAGGTCCAGGGTTTTTTCATTAGTTGCATGTTTATTAAAACAACAACAACAAAAAAAAGATTGTTAGAATGTAAAAACAAATTCCTTTAATATATTTAAAAAAAAAAAAGTTTTTACATTCTAGTCTCAAATTAACTTATGCATAAATGAGTGTTACCCTGTAACAACTTCACCGTCTGATTTTTCTGAATCAAATAGCTATTTTCAGTACTTGCAATTTTCTTACCAATTTGGGTTTGTAATGTGATGTAAGCTCAGGGTTTTTTTGCACTTCTTACCTGTTTAAACAGCTTGAGTAAATATGCATTTTATTAGAATAATGGAAAAGAGGAATTGAATGCAAATATAAAACACTGTTCTATGTCTGGATTAGCAACGAACTCTGCATGACAAAAAAAAAACTTCTTTATGTCAGTATACTTGGCTTTATGAAGACCATTAGTACTTTGTTCTCTAAAACAAAGTACAAGCATCTAATTGAAAGATTTTACTTGAGAGTTTTGCCACTACATTTCTGCCGATGCATGTTTATATTTTGTTGGGAAGAGGAATACAATTTAAAAAACAACAATTGTATTACTTTGGGTTTTATTTTAAGATCTGGCAAAGTAGCTAGGAGAGTGTTTCTTTAAGCAGAATGCACTGCTTGCATTCTGCTCTTGACCCCCTAACATTGTTCAGCTTGCATATAACAAGTGATACAGGTTATAACATGGCATTGTTTGGTTTGGGACATCCACTTGGGATGGACAAAATATTTTAGAAACAGTCAGAACCCGGTTCTGTAGAGATGCAAGCTGGTCTCTTTCCGTCTCTCCTCTCTCTGAAAATTGCTGTAGCCCAATTGTTACAATCCATACTTCGATCACCCTATGCTCTAATTGGTTGCAATCATATTTAAGTTGAATTGCTGTGTTTAGTTGTTTTGAACTGTGTGAGGTTTGGGGAGGGAAAGGTGGGAGAGCTATTTCGTGTTAGATGCATCTATAGAAGGAGAGTTTTGTTGGTGCTTACGTTTGCATGCTTCTGTAAAATTTCTGGCTTAATTTCTTGTTACGTATACCAGATTAGTAATATATTTTACACTTTGAATTTATATATTGGAAAAGAAGTGTAAATCTGTTTACATGTTCTGTCTCTGAAAACATGAACACAAACCAAGCAATACTATTATGTCCAAACATACATTTTAAAGGCTATGAAGTGAAATTTTATCAGTCTCCTAAACATTTATATTCTGTAGCATCTTTCTAATAAAAGATGAATGCGAATCATTGGTTCAGATCTAGATATAAAGGGAAAAAATGTAAATTTTGCTTGTTTATGAATTCTGCACAGAATCACTTCAGTTTCATCTGTTATGTTGTGGATAATTTCATGAACTTCCATCTATGAGTATGCTTATTATATTAAAATAGTCTTTCATTTATGCAGCTGATCACTCCTCTAAAGCAGTTATGTTGCGTTATCTCAATGAAACAAAACCAGGGGATTGGCACTCACATATAACTATCCACTTCATGTGTTATACTTTTGCACACATAGGCTGCGCCGTTGAGCTACCAGTCAGATAAAACTGCTTTCTTACTTGTTACTGTGTAATGGGTGGAACTGAAGATGTACTTAACAGAACTGGATATCAGCATCTTTTTGTGTTTGTTACCATAATGGATTTGGGGGAAAATGCAGTATGTTTCTAAGTACCTACTTGTAATGTTTGTCAGTGTCTTATAACTTTGACCCTATTAGATTTTTTTTGTATCCGTAAATATGCTGTAGTTACTTTTTAATACAGTGCTTATAACACACTTATTTGTTCTTTTGAAATGGATATCAATTTCCTATTAAACATTTATCTGCATACCAGGGATATTAATAATAAATTTACAAAAAAAAAAAAAAGCATCTGGTTGTATTTTAAAATACGCTTGATATATATGTAGTTAAAAGGTGTTATTCTTGAACAGGATTTAAACTTAATTCATTTCTAAAGCTGTCTGTTACTCTATTTAAAGTAACTTTTTCAAAAACTGTAAAGATACTTTACTGTATATATATATGTTTGTATATCTGTGTGTATACATACATACATATATACATACATATATGCACACGCTTTTATTTAGGTATTGAATTTTATCCATACCATAAGATCAACCAATTAACCTCTCTATTTGTGAAAGGGATTTGAGAAGTCAAAGTGAATATTATTGCTGCTCATCTAATTGAAGATGTAAAATATTCTGTAAGTCTAAGCAAAAGATTATTCTGTTCTGCTTAATTTGTAATACACATTAGTAATGTATTTGCATAAACACTAACCACGTCTAATATGGGGGGAGGGGGCAGAATCTCTGAGCAGGGTGTTTAACCTTTTTAGTTTCCTGGGTTTTGTTGTCTTTTAGTATTATATATTGGGTATTTCCACTTTTTGAATCATAAATAGGGTACAATACATGGAAAATGTAAGAACATTTATATGAAATTAGCAGTCACTTAATGAAAGGAAGGCATTAAAAAACGAGTGAATTACCTTCTGTAATGGAACTATTACACCTTCAGTTAATAACTGATTGGTGAGATAAACTTCATACTGTGTAGATCTGTGATACGCTGCTGAAGATGCTGTTTCTGTTTCAGAAAACCTTCTGTTTAGAAATGTGTGCTTTATTTTTAAGTACCAGTTTGTTATCTGCAGACAATCTATTTTTCTTTCTGACTCTTCTCATTATAATTGTTTTTGCATGTTTCTGTGTCTATGTATGTGTTCTTTTTATGAATTTTTGTGAGAAAAGAGTTCTTTTAGTGGGACATGTGCTATCTTTAGTCATTATTTGAATCTTTTGTATAACTGTGGCTGGTTTTTCTCTCATGTCACTGTGGATTCAGGCTCCAACTTACCTGAAACAAATTCTATTTGGTACTGATAAGATCACTTCTTATGAAGCAGGATACATTTTTAAATGGTCATTTTCAAAACTCTTTAATATTAATTTCAAATGTTACAACAATGTAATGCATTTTTTTTCCTAATATGATTCTATTAGGGTATTATTCTTGTATTTTTATAAGTTTATATGTAGTGATGTTGTAGTTTTTCATTACCGACATATAATGATGTATTCTGGAAATGTGCTGTCACTTAAATGTGTATGTACTTAATTTGGTTAGGAGACATATGTCTGTGATCGCTAAAAAAAGCATAGCAGAAATTACAGCATAAAGAGCAGCAGACAGAGACATTAGGTTTGAAGTATACCTACCTTGTATATATAAAATAATTACAAAGTAATCAGAAACTCCTCCTTGTTTTCTAGTATATTAAAGTGAAGTTGTATAAATGTTGTACAGTGGCATGGGGCAAGGCTTATTTTATGCTGGCGCAGCTGTGGTTAGGAAATTTGCAGTATCTACAGCTTGAATGTTTAATGCAGTCCAACAGATCTCTGGCCTTCTAATTATTTTTAGTATATATATTACGTTGCAACTTCTATTATAGAACTAAGAACCTTGTCTTGGATCAGGATTCTGTTTTGTTATTTGTTGTATAAATGCTGGGGGAAAAATGTTTCCTACCCTAAAACCCTACCAAACAGTCAGGGGAAGAAAGAAGAGGATTAACAGGTAGAAAAAGGAGAGAAGAGCAGTGATGAGTACATTGATTCATTTGCGGACTGCATGTGCTAAGTTTTGGCTTGTATTTTTTTCTTGTAAGTATTATAGCAATGGAGTTTTAACAGAGGGGTTGAGAAGTTCATAAGGAAAAATAGCAGGCAACTGTAGGTGCGTTTGAAAATACTTCCAACTATGATGAGCAGTGGGAGAGTGGGAGAATGGGTATTTGCTTGCACATTTGACTGCTGGAGAGTTTGTCTCTTTGGCCAGTCATACATATCTGCCAAGAGGATATTATGAATGAAAATTGATAAAGTGTGGTTAGCCAGGATTTGAAAATGAAGATGAACAAGTGAAATATGACATGAGGAGGAATGGAAAGGGGAAGTAGGGGTGAAGGAAGTAGACGGAAGTACTCCAAAGTGTCCTTTAAATGGTCCAAATCACTGGCTAGAAAACAGCAGGATTCATTTTTGTCAAAGCTAGCGAGGAGATTTGAGAAACTAGTGCAAAAGTTGATGAAAGTCTGGACAGAAAGTTTACATATCAGTTGATAAAAGAGCCTGTATTTTGGCATTATGCAGGAAGAATCTGCAAGATTTTAGACCTGGCATGGTAAAAGCAACCTGAAGATTATGGGTAGATGACATAATGAGAAAACAGCACAGGCACCAAAGGAAAAGCGAAAGGGCATGAACTGGGAGAGTTGGAATGGTAGAAAGTTGAAGAACTCTGTTATAGTTATTTTGAGCTTGAACCAAAAGCTACATATGTCCACACACGTTCCTGTAAGAGACAAGTCTTCTCAGATCATGTATTTTTTATTTAAATCTTAATTCTTCTATTGGTACTGTCATTTAATCCTGATGTCAGATAAATACTTAACATAAATCAGGAGGATAGAACAAAATTGGTCAGCCCAGATTTAACGTGAAAACTTCTGTCTCGTGCAGTATATTAGTGTGTTATAGATAAAGTAGACAAAATCAGTCAAGATAAAATCATATAGTTATTTTCCAGATCATGGACAGCTCATGGAAGGGATCTTTTCCAGATTTATTTAGGCAAATGCTAAATGTGTTAACATTCTGATAAATGTGTCCACTTAACTTTTTTTTCAATAATCTGATCATTACAGCACAGCACTTGAGTACCTAGAAGCATGCTAGATCTAAGGTTTAGTTGTTGAATTTGTAGAAGCAATGACTGAATGTGTTAAAACCAATTGCTCAGTTCAATGATAGTAATGGACTGAGAGATACAAGACTAATGTAACTATTTGCTATCACAAAAAAATTTGAAATAACTCCTAGAGTCTTATAAGGCTCTGTGAGATTGTTTGTATGTCTCTTTTGTATGTATACCTAGATGCACAAGGTTTCTCTCATCCTCTTTTCTCTCTGTTTCTCTTTATATATATATGTGTATGTGCAGGTCTTAAGCTTGGAAGTGCTAAAGAAACTACTCTAGTTTGTGTAAAGGGAGGGGGGCGTATTCTAATGAAGTCATTGTAAAATGAGGCCCCCTCTTTATCTGAGAATGGACTTGTATTCCCAGTCATGTGTCTGTCATTTGAAACTATATCTGAGAAAAATTTTAGCTCCCCTACTGATGTTTTCATTCTGAGGAAGCAGTAACCTGTTCAGTCGTGGCCTTGGTATGGTATATGGAGAGCAATGACTTATTCTGAAGTTCTTGTTGCTGGGGTGGCAGTGGAGATGGCTTACATTAGACCTTGTAAAATGAAGAAAACAGGTCCGGTAAGATTGTTACAGGGTGTTCGTTAAAGTAATTTGTTTTGCTTGTTTGTTTTGTTTTGTGTTGCTTTGTTTTTTAAATAGTTCGCTGGTGCAATGATTCCTAAATGCTGCACAAAGATTTAAGTAGCAAGTGCTCCCATTTCTTAAGAATTTAATTTCGGGTCCTATGAACGAAGAGGCTTGTGCCACTCTGTACCTATCTAATCTCTTTTTCCATATTTCTTCATATTTACGGGCCCTTCCAAAGGGTCATACTGAAAAGGTCGGATTTGCACTGTGTAGGTTCAGCATCATCTACTCAAAGTTTTCTGTGACAGTTGTCTTGTGTGTGCCCTAGAGAGAGAGATATTTGACGAGTTTGAACTTAAACTGAAGTGGAGAGAGAAAGAAAGAGAGGCTGCTGTCATACCCGATGGAGGAAAATGATTAGACATTGACAGTTCATGAATCCTTAGATTTTAAGGACGGAGCAACTACTAAATCATCTAGTCTCACCTACTGTATAAAAGAAAGACAGAGAATCTCACCTAATTTTTTCAGTGTTGAACTCAGAAGATTGTTAAAATGAAAATATCTTCTCCAGAAAAGCAACCACCATTGGTTTGAAGGTATTAAGAGATAGTGAAGTCACCTTTTTTCCTCTCTTATCATTCCAAAAGTGAATCAATCTACATTTAAAGGAGTAGGACATCCTATTGCCATTCTGAGCGCCTGGCTTTGAGGTCCAGTCCAAATTCTTCATATTCCCTTTTCTGAAAGACTAGTAACTGCATAATTAACTGGAACATCCTGTCATGAAAATATTTAAGGACTGTAACCAGGTCTCTTTTCAGTTTTATCATGATAACTGCTTGAATTTCTTAAATCCCTCACTGTAAAATATGTGTTTTTTTACCTCCAGTTTGTAAATCTTTTCTGTAGCCCTTCTCTGTACTCCTCAGTTATTCAACACCCTTTTTAAAATATGGACTGGAGAAGTAAGCTTTCAATTCAGTTTGGTATTGCATTTCAGGAGAATATGATTCATGGGTTATTCACAAAGATTTTGCAAGACACCATGAGGCAGCCTCTGTGTTGCTTTTATCTTTTATGTTTGCCAAGTTATCACAGTGTGTCATACCAAGGCTGGTTTACTTTGTCTAACTGTAGAAAATGTGGTAAAGAGTGAAATAAGGTCTCCTGAGCACCCATCCATGTTTCATGTTTTCCTCCTCTTAAACATGCAATTCCCACAACTGAGATCAGCAGAAGGGTAAGTCACGTTTACAAGTAGCATGGAAACTTCTGTGGACTATAGAAGTTGGTATCACAAGTGACAACCCTAGTCTGCCATTTCTCTCTCATGTGCTGATAACATCAACATCTTCTTTGCAGCCTTTAGTGCAGAGAAAAGACCATGATAAAGCCCCCATCTTGCTCCTGCCTTTGCCACCCTCTTTCTCCTGCCACAGTCCATACTTTAATCACGGGGCCTGTAGAATGACTGCAAGTCAGTGTCTTAGGTGGGGTGATACTTTTTTTTTTTTCCCTGCCTATGAATAACAGTGATCCCTGCTGGCTTTTTTATTATGATTTGATGGTGATGTTAGAGTTTTAAAATGGGATGTGGCCTGGAGGGCATGTGCTTCAAAGTAGCTCACCTACTTTCCTCGGTGTATTGCAGTGTGTCCCTCTGGCAGGAGAAGTGTCAGAATCCTAATTTTTTTTCACCTGTCTGCAAGATTGACATCTCCTGTGCTGCATGCTATGACTTATAGGAATTTGTTGTTTTCTGAAGTAGGAACATCCCGAAGCATGTCCTATTTGCAAACTTAGTAAGTGCTGTATGCAAAGTGGAAGAATACAGTGATGGGATAAGGCACAATTTATATCCTTTCAACTGCATCTCATTTTTATGACACTAACAAACAGCTCTATGAGGAGATGACAAACTTGCAGCAGAAATACAGCTGTGTAGTGGGATTCTTGCAGTTAGCTGTAGCCATTCCAAGGGATGGTGTAGGGCCAGAAATGACAGTCAAATTGCGGGCAAAGGAGGGGCATGTAGGTAACATTGCCATGATCAGAAGTGTCCCACTAGTGGCCATTTGTAATTAACAATGGGGATGAGCTTGTAATTAGGCATCTGATTCTACTGTGTGAAATTTTAAGGTTGAATTTGACCTCTCAACATTTAGGTTTCCATCTTTAAGCAGTGACTACTTCTTGCATTATTCATATCAGTAATCTCATGACATTATCTGAAGTGACTTATTTGTAAAAGGTGAGCAGTGTTAGCAGATGAGACCCTAAAGTCAAGAGACTGATTGAGACCCCAAAATACTGTTAATCATTTTAATGCTTTTTTTGTTTTTTGAAAACCTTTAGGAAAAAAAAAAGTTTGTCTTCCCTACTTTTTTCTGGGACGAAGTATTAGGTATTACAGAGAAGCATGCTGACATTTCCAATACAGCACTTGCAATTGCTGGTATGAGCCAATTTAAAGGACAAACAACCTTAAAGTCTGTGTTAGCTTTCCTAATCATGTTCCTTTCCTTAGGAGATGGCAAGAATGCAAGATCCTTCTTTTGTTCTTCACCATCAACTTGCAAATTTCTGGAAGGTTGAGTCTCCTTCATATTCAACTTCCCATTCCACGTAGGGAAGTTGACTATCAAGAATTGCTTAAGGACAACAGTGTTGGAAAAGATACGTTCTATCCCTCCCACTGCAGTGTATGAAGTGTCAGGTTCTTTTTCTCTTTATTCATTTGTTTTTCTTTGTCTCTCCACTGCTTTGTAAGTCAAAATCCCATACTGAGAAGAGGTGAGCTGATATCAGCCAGTGCCTTACCAGCATGCATTTTTAAGGAACTTGATCATTTGGTTGCTTCTCATCCTCTGTTTCAGAAATTTCTTTGTGTACAAGCAGTACAACTAGAAAAATGATTGCATTATTGTATATGTCAGACATGTGATTTTAATATTTGTTTATGGAATTTTAACCCACGATAACTAAAAGAATAATAGTTTTGATATACGTGTAAACGTGAGGTATCTGTCCTGGTTTGCACCGCTTCCACCTACCCTGCTTTCTTCAGATGAGCAACATTGAATGACTGGCAAGAAACTATAAAAAGCCATCTGGGTTATAACTAACTGCCACCACAGAAATTACATACCAGGTCTTTAATGGATCAAAATTTCCCTAAACTCTGAGTTAGAGTATTTTTTTAAAGACCAAGAACCATCATTCTTATCTGCATTAGTATCCAAACTACCACCAAATCAAAATAACACTTCTCAGGCCATCTCTCTTCTTCTGTTTGTCCCAGCTAGAACAAACAACCGAGTTCATACAATACCCTACAATGCTAAAAGGTCTTAACTTTGGAATTCAACTTTTAAATGAAACAAGAAGAAAATGATTTTATCCATTAGGGCTTCTTTCAAGACCTTTCTGTTCATCCAGAGTTTCTTGGCAGTGTGAATTAAAAAGGGGAGATTCTCAGCTAAGGGTGGCTGGCACTGTTTCATTTTTTTTAATCCAGGTATTACATTGCCAGTGTGTGAAGTTTTGTGCATTTTGTTTCTAACTGTGCATTGCATTGAGGAAATTCAAACTGTCTTGATAGGGCTGTCAATGCCTTCATTATCAGGTTGGGTTCCAGGAACCCATTTTGCTACTGCGTGACCTTTTATACCAGTCGATAAAGCCGGTGGATTTGTGCTGGTGTACAAATGAAATAAGACAGTAATGAGTCAGGCCGCAAAAAACAGCAAACAGCAAGATATTGGTATATTTATCACTGGGTATGGCAACTGCCATTGACCTGTGTAAAGAAGTTTTACACTGGTTTGGTTAAACCTTGCTTAAACATTTGTCTTCTGTGTGAATCATGCAATCCAGATCTCTTTGTGTCGTTAAATTAAACGTATACTCAAAATCTGCTTTAGATTGCTGTGTTCATATGATTTATAACCTACAGGGCTTTCTTCCACTTTCCTCACCTGGCTGTGTTTTGCAGGGGTCCTCAGGAGAGCGTGTGCTGGTGTCCTTCCAGACACCCACAGTGAGTCAGGGAAGGGGAACAACTGCTTCTCAGTAGTGCCTTGTGTGCCTTCTTCAGACCGATGTGTTTTCTGTAACCACATTTATTAATATTCCTATTTTAATGCATCTGTGTATGTATTCACTGTATCAGGAGTGTGGTAGCATTCGGTTTTGTTGTCCTGAGCGCTGCTGTTTGTGTCTGCAGTTCAGTCTTTCAGCCCAGTGTATTTACCAGCCATTCAGGCCGCTTGCAGTATTCACACATACATTATGTAAAATAAAATAAAATAAACTACATTATTAAGACTGTGGGGGCTGTGAATAGATTATTACAATTTGCCTATCATGGTAATGACACCTGTTAGAGGTGTGATACAAAAGGCAGTGACAGGCAGTGTAATTTAGTAATTGTAGCCATTGTACTACGGAGCTGGTCAGTTCACCAGGCAAGTACAAAGAAAGCAGTGTTAAGGCTAAGCAGGGGTGGGTAAGCTTAATAGACAGAGCTGGTGCTCCACTGAAAGAAACTTTTGGTGGAGGGCTAACTCCCAGGGGAAGGAGTTAGAATGAGTTGAAAAGAATGAACAGAAGTATAAAAATGGTAAGGGTCTTCATGTTTCTGTTCTTAAAGTGATAGAGGACTTCTGGTGATGAGCACAGCTTTTCCCACTTGCTCAGGGAGAGCAGAGGGAGAGAAGGAAACTTTCTGAAATACTGAGAGGCTAGGAGGCTATTCGTTTATTGCAGCCACAGTACTGAAGTAAGGCCAGGCTCGCAGTTGTCTCTTTCCTCATCTGGCAGAACATCACAGCAAGGTTTGGCAAAATTGTTTTTCTACTGAGGTGGTGATCAAGGAGTCACAGGGTCAGAAGCTAAATCTGAGAGGTTACAGAAAACCACTGCTGTCAAGTCGTAAACTCATGCCCTGGACAGATGTGCGTGTATATGATTTGAGTGCTCGTCTGGGTGGCATCCCTGCCCTCTGCTATCTGAAGAGTTAACTACGGTCTGAAAAGTTAACTGAGGCCTTCAGTGGCTTTTTTTGCTGATATATAGAAACCATAATATTCATGGTGGGTTTGGTTGTTGTATTATTTTTTTTATTAGAGCTAAAGATACAAGGTCAATTTGTTACTAGTTCCTTTGTAAGTGTGTTTGTTTTGTAAACAGTTTGGAGCACAGACCACAGCTTCCATACCTTGGGCACAGAGGACTGAATGGTCAATGCTTTGTTAATAACAGACAGCATTGCTTTCAATCACTTTGTGAGCCAAAGAGCAACACAAAGACCACACAAATTAACCTTTTCCCTGATGCAGTATCCCTATAGACTCCTAAGAGACTATGTAAAATGCATAGTCATTAATTAATTTTCTGTTTCTGTAATGATGAGAATGCCAAATAGCTTATACACTTCTTATACCAGACCTGTCTTTTTTTTTTTTTTTTGAAGTACTTTGAGCTTGCCTTTATCTCTTCCTCCCTCTACCCCCCATCTGGATATATGATTTTCCAGCGAGTGTATTGGTCTTTTTTCATGAGAACCTGTAATTATTGAACAAATTGTTGTCACAATGAAGACCTTTTTAGAGTTTCATGAGGATGCATTAGAAAACAATAGTCTTGCAAGATAAGTAGTAGACAGAGCACTGCAGCATATTAGGGCCAGATTGACTCATTTAACAGCTTTAAGAGAACAAGGAAGTAGCCTGAAGTTAACAAAGATCTGCACAGCAGGGCATTTATGCTAGCAAATACTAATTCACGTTTGCTAAACAGTATAAACAGATTTGCAGGCAACACCAGGCATCCCATTTAAACGGATTAGGTGTGTCACTTACCTATTGTCTGGGCTGAGGAATGTGGGGTGCTCAATATGCTCCTTGCAATTAGCCCAATTAGGCAGACACGCCCTTTGTGCAAGCCAGTTACAGGGCACTTAATCCATCGATTGGAAAGGTAATATTTCTTCTGTGAACTGAGAGGTTTGTCCTGTGGTGCTACTTGCATTTTTGCTGATTCCACACCTAGCCGTTAAAGTGACCACGCTTCATGTGCAAGTCAGCTGGTTGATAAAGTGTATTTGATTTTTATAAACTGTGCAAACTGGTGTATTGACTTTGTTGCAGTCAGCTGACGGGTTGTTGCAAGAGGAAGGGAATACCAAAGAGCTTCGTAATTGGAGCAAAACCAAGTGTTAATAAATGGGCCATCCCTGTGGTCTCATGCTAAGTGCGGAGCGAGACTTGTTTATGTTCACAGTGCACCACCCTTACTAGTGACTTGCTTTTTTTTTTTCCCAGTAAGGGTTAAAAACACAGCAAAGGATTCATGCGATATACATGCTATTATCACTCATTTCTGGAGGAAGTGATTCATGTTACGCTGGGGCTGCAGAAACTCCCGCGTTCTTTGTTTCCTGCCTGTCATTCAGATGGCGAAGGCCAGTTTTCCAGTCTCCCCCAGCTAGTTGGAGGGTCAGTAGAACGGAGTCCCTCTGAGGCTCGGGAGGAAGTTAGAGAACCAGTCTCAAAGGCACCTTCCTAGAAAATTATTACAAAAGAAGGTTGAGAAAAATGAGCTGGCATTCAGCCGAGCACTTGCACAAACATCTGAATTAATTGTGAATTATACGCCAAAGTAAAATCAAGCTCTGTGCCAAGAGAAAGGAGCTGAAGCAGAGTGCATTTCTCCTTGCACACTCTCGCAGTCTTCTGCTGGCTGCATAGGGTCTCGGCGCTGAGCTGGGGAGGCAGCGCTGGGTGCAGGAGTGGCGGCGCAGGCTGGCAGCACGCTCCAGAGCTTCTGCACACCTCACAGCTGGCCTTTGCAGAGGCCTCCTCAGACTTGCACCCTAAGGGGTCAGTCACTGCAGTAGACTGGGCTGATACAAGCTAATTCCTCAAACACAGGTGGTAAAATCCTCACCTAATGCATCCTGAGCTTCAAATCTGCCTAGGCCCACACTGTCATCATCAGTGCCCATTTTATCAGTGATACTGTTTCAGAAATCCTTCCCTAGCTTTGTAAGGTTGCCTTTCTTTGAAGAAGCTTCTCAGGCTTGTAAAAGATCTTCCTGGAGGTAGAAATACAAAGTTCACAGAGCACAGGTAGGAGAAGAGATTTGGCATTGGGCTCCATTTCCTAAGGAAAGTGAAAGAATTTCCGGTCTGTGAAACCAAAAGGAGGTAATTCCACTTGGCTCTTCTAGGTTAAAGTATTGTGCATAAAATTATCATATAAAGTGTGAAAGAGTGCTTCTTTCAAACAGACAAGAAATTGGATCAAAGGCAACACACCTCTGCTTGAGAGCAGCCTTTACTTCTCGTGAAATCACTGGGGCTCCTTGATGGGTTGAAGGCCAGGATGTGGCTGCTGCCCTGCTTGTGGCCACATTCAACCTTCCTGGAGTCAGGCTCGGTGTTTGTGTACGGTGTTTAAAGGGTAATAGCACTAAACGCTGCCCTCACAAACCACCGTAATTACTTCTACTGCTGAAAAAAAAAACAGAACATGAACAAAAATATCGTAGAAAAGCTATTTCTAACACTAGTGCTGCTCTTTATGGCTAAGTGGCAGCCATCATTTTTTTCCTAAATTATGTGTTCTTTTTTCAAGCATTTGGATGATGCAAACCAGATTTTTGTGGCAGCATTATTGCTCATAGCCAAAAGAGCATTCAAGGAAACACTGTATTTCTGCTAAATTGCCATTTATTCAGAACACTTTGAGTTGTTTATTCCTTTTCATTCTCCTAACAAATCAAGTAGTCATTGAGCTTGTATTTCTGAACATAAGTTCAGTAATAATTTCAGGAAAAGTAAGATCTATCATCCAATTTTCAGAGGGTAGGGGGATATGCAAACTTCTGGCTCTCAGGCTATTTTTAAAAGGAAAACTCCCCAGGAAAACTGTTTTCCAGTAAAACTTCCTGTTTGTTTTGGATTTTTTTCTTACGTGTAATACTATAGTAGAATTTTTTTGATGTAATTGCATTCTGGATGGTGTTCTGGAGTTATTTTTTGTTTTGTTTACTCATTGTCTGGAATGATGCTGTTAGCTTAGAGAAAGAATGATTGTTAGCATTCAGTAGAAGAATATTGTGAATGCCTTTTTAGTTATTCATGTTGCTTTTTATTCACTTTGAGTGTTCCTAATAGTAAGTGTTTAATGGAGGGAATGTTCCAGAGAAAAGAAATGGTAAGAGATAATCATGCAAAGGTATGTAATTATGAATATTTGTCTCAGGCATGTGAATATGAAAGTTCTTTGGGGTTCATCCAGTCAGCAAGTAAGAACAATAACGTGAGATGGAGGTGATTAATCTTGTGTTGCAGAGAGAAAAATAAGAATTGCAAGTAATCAAAATAGTATCTAGGACAAATAGTTCACAGGCAATCCATAGGCCACACATGTTCACATGAACAAATTATTGAATTGTTTCAAGGTGAGCACATGTGTATACAAGAAAATTTTTGTATGCTGTTGTGAATGGAAAAATGTACTAATACAGTTGCATAAATTGTTTATTTTATGGATACTACACAATTCCATTTTCAAAACAGACAGTTTCTGTTCTGCCTGTAAAGAATGGGAAGTACAACCATTAGCTTAGAACCGACTTTGCAATTCAGACTTTTACATTAAAGAAAGCAAGGTGACAGTCAGCTCTATCTAACGCATGCTATATCCCTGAAAACATAGTATCATTCACCTTTGAACATAATACTGCGATTCATTTTAAGATGAAAGCTTTTAGAAGCTAGAATGAAGGATCAAAATAAACATTTTTCTTTGTGGTATTTTCTGATTTGGGGCATTTCTGCACTGTATGTTCTCTTGTTCTGGCGTTTGGTTTCTGCATAGCTGCTAGTTCCCTTCTTTAAAAAGTCTGGAGTTTTTATAGGGATATTTTTTATCCTTACTAGGCATTGTAACTTTTAGCTCAATAGTTTTTAATTTGATTACAGTGAATTAAGTTTACCTTAGGATATTTGGAGCCCCATAGAGAGCTGATCTGATTAATTACTGTACAAAATAGATTGTTAAAATAACTAGGTTTTATGCAGTTTCTCTTTGTTCTTTCCCATAGCTTCTGCAATTCACAGACATTGATACTGCTGGATGAGTGAGGTTAAAGCAGGAGACGAGTTCCCACAGGCTTTCTCCCTTTCCTGATTTCAAGAACAGACTCCCATGGGTGTGGACCATGTGGATCCCCCCACTAGGGCTGCGGCGTGTTCCTGCCAGTGTGTTGAATCCCGTCTGTCAGTCCAAGTAGAAGACCAGCAGAGGAATCAGGATGGCCTTATGTACGGGTCATTATGACTTTAGCAGCAAATGAACATCTCTAATGCAGAGTACAGACTTAAGTTTGTTTTATTTATGGTTTTAATTGTAGCAACCTTCAATAACCACAGCCAGAAAATATATTATACTGACCATCACTGTGCCTGGCCTGTGTAGCGTCTGGGCTATTTGTGAGCAAGCAGAGTCGAGTCCTCAGCGCTCAGGACATCGCTACTCTTTTTTATGGGTTTGCACACGTCAGGGAGGTTAGTGGTTTGTATAAGCAGATGTGGTCCTGCTTTTGAACCAGTCCTTAGCGTAGACACGGCTTCCAGTCATATGCTTCCTTGTATGACAAAAGCGGTTTATACCACTCTTGGGCAGCTTATCCCCCCTCTGCAATTTTGGCAGGCTCAGTGGTGACAAAGTGGACACAGTTTTAAGCTGGGTGGTGCAACAGGATATAAGGGTCATTCTGAAGGGAAGGGAAACCACCTGTGTTGGCCACGACTTGTATTTTTGCTGGATGCAACTGCACAGCAGCAACTAGAAGGGGGAAGCCACCACGTGCTCCATGCTCCCAGGGCCTTCGCGTGTCTGTGTGCCGCCAGAGGTGGCAAGGGGCGGGTCTTAGCCCAGGGCAAACAGCTCGCTGCCTTTGTCCACTCCCTCTTTCTCCAGCACAGATCAGCATGAATAAAAATGGTGCTTTTCTGGAGAGAGGCAAACTGGCTCATACAATCTCATCAGCCTTTATACCTTGGAGTGGGGGTTTCCAGAGTTAACTCAGGTCTGTAGCCGTGAAGTCCAATATCAATCTCTTCAAACGGGCCAGGGATTTCCAAAGCTGAATCAGGTTTGTAGAGATAAAGTCCACTATTTTTTGCCTTCAAACAGACCTTGCAGCCTTCAGTTTGTGAGAGATTTGTTAATGCAACCCTATGTGTTTTCTAGCTCTGATTCATTTAGAGGTTTTCTGTGATTTTTTCAAATCTTCCATTTAAGCTTGGCCATTTGTAATTTTCCTCTGACAGCTGGAGAAGTGGTGTGAAAGGAGGAGAGCTGCGATGTTACTTACTTTCCCCTTTTGGGGTATAGGCCTCATTTTATGGAACTATTGAAAGTTCTCAGTAGTTTAGTCCCTTTTTGAAGCGGGAAAGGCACTGCTGCACTGATGTCATCAAAGAAAAATGAGCTGGTATTGAGCTGAAAAGTGCATAAAAAGTTTATGGATCTTTTAAAAAAGTTTTACCCTGAACTGCAGCAGTGGATTTTAACCTGAACAAAACCAAATCAAGTGTTAAACCTTTCCACATTTGGATTTTGTAACAGTAACTGAAACTTTAAAGGCAGTGTGAGAGAGGCGAAGTACTTAGTGAAAGGCCATGGCGATGTGTGCTGCTGAGGCATCCAGAGCAGGAGCAGGGCTGGGCCTGCCGGAAAGAGATGCTAAAACTCACTTAAACTAGACTGGTGCCAAGAATTTATCACCCATCTGTTTTGCCTTGATTTTATATTTCATTATCACCTGCAAAAAAGTCTGATTTCTGAGCATTTATTGTGAAATTAATAAAAGAGTTTACAAGGCAGTGCTGTAATGCACTCCAGGGTGTGTCCTGCTGGCCTGGTGCCATTTCTGAAGTTGTTGGAGTTGTTGCTCATAAAGTTTGTGCTTCGGTTTGTGGTCAGCGCAGAACAATATCCCAGGAAAAATACTGCATAGTGCTGGCAGTGCTACCTGGCGGAAAGCTAGCTGGCATGCACGGCCCCAGACTGTGTAAGGGCTGTGCCTATAGCAGGCTTTATCCTGCGCTGTACCTGATGTGGCACTGAAGTTGTGACTACTTCCTGATAATCACTGTCGTGCTATTTGCTTCTTTCTTTTCTCAGAAACTCATATACGAGATATATATCAAAGATGTTCGTGATAAGATGCATCTTTAGATACATATATACGTATGCATATATGTTTAAAACGATGAGGAGCTAATCCTTAAAGAGAAGTCTAAAGATGAGGGAAGACTCTTGGAGCTAAAAAGTTGAAGAGTTTCTTAATCTATTGCTGTCTTTTCTCAGCAATGTAGACCACAGGAGTTGTGAGATTAGGTATCTTTTTAAGAGTTGTAATTTTGCCTGGCATTGTGTAGGACTCAGGTATATTTTAATAAGCGTTCAGCACTGCCTTTTAGTAGCAACTACAGCTTCTGTGCATGCCAGCACTGGGCAGCCTCAGTCAAGCAGCTTTTTCATTTACTATTTCTTTTTTTTTTTTAATTTACTTTTGCTTTCCATAGTGCATGCTATTAACATCTAAATGAGTTTTCTGCAAATAGGCCAGGAATTTGATCAACTCCAAAATATAGGACATACTTAAAGGGTTTCTTTCAGTGTTTGGCCAGTGTGTTTTGGTTTTTTATTTGCTCTCTTCCCCCCCCACCATGTCCACCCCTTTTTTTTTTTTAAAGTGTTCAGGTTAGTTCTTTTTAATTTCTTTTCAAAGGAAGCATTGTTAAAAGTTTAAGCCTGGTAGACTGAGAAAATTTAACTAACCAGATTTTTGATACTTAAAATTGTACTTATCAATGGGATAATTGCAGGGTGTTGGGTGCAAAATGTATATGCTGAAGTTTCTTTAAAACTTCTGTTGCTTATTATCATTACTTTGTTATTCAATTAGTATAGTGCCTAAAGGCTCAAACTATAATCAAGACTTCACTGTAGTGAGTACTGTACAAGCACATGGTATGATTTAGGATGTGAATGGATGATTGTGATCAATTCAGCTGTGGAAGCTTCATGATTTGCTTCTCAGATGAGCAACGATAACCAATTGTATATTAATTACTGCTTTGTTGCAATCAATGCTGGCTTGCAATGGTGGCTTAAACTGATGTACTTTTCTCTGTAATTGCAGTGGTTTAGAAGTACATAATGGAGTAAGAACATTCAGTTCAGGCGGTGAATGGATGCCCCTGGGCTTGCAGCAATTTCATCAGCTACCTATAGCCAGTGTCCTGGAACTGAACTACTAAGAACAGGGTACATGAGGTTTGGGAGAAAAAGAAATGTTAGGAGTTAAGTGCAGGAGAAGATTTCCAACATCCAGTACTATGCCCCATAATACTGTTCCTGTCTGACTGCTCCATATTTTTCTGCTTATTCCACTAGTGCAGACCTTAGAAATCCTAAAAATCTTCCATCAAACCTTGTGGGCTATTAATTTCTTCCTCTGCTGTTCCAGTCACAGTTATTTTGAGGCATGGTCCTTTGCTCAAAGTGTAGTGGCAATAATGCCTTTTGCTTTTGTGGAAAACTCCTTCCACAAGTGCCTCGTGCTGCCCAGAAATGCAGAAGCATCTCAAATATTTTAGGGTCAACACTAAATCATTCAGGAACTAGCTAGCAAGTCATCTTATTTGGAGTATAGGTGTTATGGCTTTCTGTTTGGACCTTTCCTGGGTTAGCAAGCACAGTCGTTATTGATAGTGTTAGGTGATGGTTGCAATTGATGATCTTGTAGATCTTTTCCAACCTAAATGATTTTATGATCCTATGATTCACCAACTTAGAGATGTGGTCTGCACGTCTCTGAGCTTCCAAAATACAGAATTTGTTCCCTTGCATAGCACAGCAGTCAGAAGGGAAGACAACATCTATATGATTAAGGTTTGTGTGGTCTATCTTCAAATGCATTGGCAGATTTGATATAAATCCCCAAAACACAAAATAGTTACTTAATGCTATGTCAAATATATCACTTACATAATTGATATGAATAAAATTTGATATGTGCATGCAAATCGAGTTCTAGACTGAGCACATGAACTACTTTTGTACCTTTTCTCCAAAGAAAATTAACTGTTTCAATTTCAGCCAGTGTTGATGGTGGTTGTCTTCTTTCTATAGTCATCTCCAAAAGTATGTTATGAAGTAAAGGACACAGCTGCTGTCCTTTCACAACTTACATATATAGACAAACACTGGTTCTTACCTTTTATACAAATTAAGTTAATGAACATGTGTTAGAGGGAAAGCTGCGCTCTTCTCCCCTTGTGGCTGAAAGTTCTGCCAGTCAGAATTTCAGTTTACAAAGCCAGGTTAAACGTATGATGTGGATTGGATATTTTGTTGATTGATTAATTTATTGCTTCACAGTCTGTTTAGGAAAAGGCAACCTACATTACTTTATGATTTCAGTATGAGAGTTACCTATGGGCCAACTCCAGTTCCTTTTATTGTTCCACTTGGAAACAAATTCTTATTTCTTGCTTTGAATGGCAATCTGTCAGCCAATAAGCCAGTTTTAAACTAATTATTATAGGTGTGAAGGCCTGCAACAGAAATCAAGATTTCTCCTGTTTTGTTCACTTCAAAAATTGATGTCCTTTCTCCTAAATCACAAAAGTATCAAAAATGAGAGTAAGCAAATAACAGGACTTTTTTATATACCACAAAAGTGTGTGTTTTTTCTCCACTATCTTCTGAAGCTGTCCATACGTAGACATAGGATAAGAGTAGCCGTTGTTATTGCCATTAAAACCTCTGTGCACCCTGCATACACTGTAAATGTTACGTAATTCACCAGCTTTTCAGCTGTGAGGGATCTTTTTACCCCTGGCCAGATCAGCAGGAAGTAGGTTTGTGGATTTTTTGGCTTTCCTTCTTAGTGTGGAACAGGGTCTGCCTTCTGTGCTCGTTTGTGGCTTTTGAAGAAGTCACCCAGGTTCTCAGGGGCTTAGAATGCCGGCACGTCCTTGATCTTTCTCATGCTCTTCCACTCAAGCACAGTAATGGTGGCTTTTAATCTTAAAGGCTTTTTTCATGTTTGTTAAAGGATGCTGCAAGGAACTTCTGTTTCTGGTGTATGTTGGCTTATAGGATGGATGTTCTCTGGCTGATTCTGAGCTAGACATGTATTTGATTGCAGTGTTTCTTGTTGTTGATCTCTTTTCTAATATCCACTTTATATACATAGTAATATATTAATTCTCTCATTAAAAATATGTAGCTATCTTCAATTACCCATTCTTGCAAACAGAACTTTCCTATAGGGAGGTACTGAGAATGTTGAGGCGACTTCAGTAAATACCTAAAGTTCAACTTAAGATCCCCAAAAGTAAAATGTGGTTAAAAGGCCATGGACATAGATCCCATCTTGACCTTTTTATTTGTTAGAACGCTTCAGGAGAGAGTAGATAGAGAAAAGGAGAACAAGGACACTGTAAAATGCTGCAGTTGCGGCTCTTTTCGAGTTGCTTTCACATTCTGATACCCCGTTAAGAGTTCAACAGCGTGCTCTGAGAAATGCCTGTTCTGCACTTGAATATCTGGTTTCATGGAAATGCTGCAGCGTGTGCTTCCAAAATGATGATGACTTATATTTTCATTCTTTTTTTTAGACTTAATATGTACAGTGATTGAAGAGCAAAACCTTAATGTTAGGGTGCTATTTAAATACAGATTTCTAGTGTTCATGATACGGTATGTGTGTACACAGAAGAATGAACTCAGTTCATGAACAGAACTTCATTCCAGGTAGACACATTTATTGTATTGTGTATCCAGGCCTCTCCAGACACTCAGCTAAACTTTGTTCATGGTCTATGCCCAAAGAGGAACCATAGTTCAAGTAGAATTGCAGGTCATCACATGGCTGTGTAGTTGAGGCTGTGTAGATCAAAGGCACGTTTATGCAATTAGGAAAGAAGCACTATCTAGAATCACAAAGCATGTGGAAACCATACATTTTTCTTCACCTGGTCACTTTCATTTAAGCCCATGTCTCTAGTCTCTGCGAGAAATACTAAAAACACATATCTTCCTATCTCACATGTTGTTGCTAAGCTCTTGAATAGATGAAAGGATGTTCCCTATATCACTGGATCTTGCAGTTGACCACAGTGGTATGTTCTAGTTGAGGAATTTGGCAATTACTTCTGCTTTAGTGGAAATAGTTGAAAGAAGATGGTATTCTCTGTAAGTCAACCTGTTGGAATCTGGCCTTTATGCTAGATCCTTCCTTCCTGCATAAACAAGGCAATGGAAGATTATTCAGACTTTGTAGGTAGTCTTAGTAAAAACATGGACTGACCAAATACAGGTAATGTTCAACTTGGAGAAAGATTTTGTTGAATATTAAAATACGTAAATGTTCCTAGAAGTAGATGGGCATTGTGTGGGTAAGGAGAAATATCGTTTTCAGTTAGGCACTGGAAACTTGGTTATATTTTGGAATTCCCAGAGGAGAAACACTGGCATGATGTCTAACAGATAGCGACAGAGGTGATGTCTAAATTAAACATTCATGTTCCTTCACATGGCTATTTGCTGAAATATTTATGTTGGAATATATTTAATTCTTTTTTATGATTAAAGTTTGCACAAAGTATGCATGTTTGTTTACACCCCAGAGATTAGGGTCAGTGTTAGGATGTGAAAGGCAACTGATTAGATACTACTTTGGTTTAACAATTATGTATTTATTTTTTCATGAGGTTTCAAGTAAATTTAAAAGTATATAATTATTTTTTGTCTTCATAAAGTTGTTGAAATCTCATGGGTTTCTATAAAATGGAAGCTGTTATAAGAAAAACAATGTATAATGAACTAAACAAAAGAGAATCCTATGTCACTGCTTGTATTCAGAAATATTTAAAAAAAAACAGTTCTGTAAAGGTTAATGGTGGTGATTGGCAACCCTATTGATGGGTTTATTTTTATCAGGGGGATTTTGTAGGTTTGATTAACACAGTATTACGATTAACAAACATTGGTTGGTTGATTTTTGCAGAATTTTCCTGTGTATTAAAGCTTAAACTTTCCACATCTTTTGGTCACAAGTGTTTCTACCAACTGTTTCTGGTCCTTCAGTGGCAGATTTTCAGCTCTAATCTCTGTAGGCTCTAATATCTAGGTGACACATGAGGTTTGCAAATCTGACTTGTACGACACCCCTAATATATAGTATTTCCTGAGCATCCACACATTTCCAGATCTTTTCACATATTAATACTTTCTTGATTTTATCATAGTGTTGTTGCTTTTTTTTCCATTCTCATTGTTGCTTCAAATAGCTTCCAAGCCTGTTGCTTCTTTGCATTACCTCTCCTTGTTTTATTATGCCACTAGCTTCCTATTTTCTAGCTCACTGAAAACAACCTTTCAAGTACTTTCTGTGCTATCTGAAACTCAGTTCTTGGCTCCTGTTCTTTTATGAGTGCACAGTTGGTCAGCTAATGATGATTGCCTCCATCACCCACTGACTGGTTCTGGCTATTTTGCTACATACAGAGCCTCAACAAAAATTAATTCTGCTCATGAATAGTGGGTATGATTTCATCCTATAACTAAACTAATCTAATGGTGAGCTGCCACTGAAGGGCACAGGTACAGACCTCCTCATCTATACAGCAATAGGTAATTTAGTTAATACACCTAAGGTAATTTTGAGAGACCTCTTGATGTACTATTAACTTTACACTTCAAGGTATTTACACTTAGTGAATTGAAAATTTACCTTGCAGCAGAAATGGGAGGAGACTTAATGGTCAAAGCATCTGTTCTGAAGTAACATCAGATACGATTGAGGAGAATACAGTAAGGCTTGGGTGAACACAGGGAACATAAAGTAATGTCTGTTTCTGTGCTCTCACGTCCTGAGCTGTTAATCCAAGCCCTGACGTAAATCTTGATAGCCCAACTGGTTTATCTAAAGTCTGGCAAACAGGAGCAGAATAAATGTCTGGGGAACATCTCTCCAGAACAGTGCCGAACTCTGTCTGTACTATGGCTCGCCATCAGACCTGTATTGACACAATTTTCCTGTGTCTGCTTATTGAAGAGTTTATGGCCATTTTGCTGCAGGAGCATGATGTGGGGTATCTGTGTATGTGCCTTCAGCTCTTTATATCCAGAAGTTTCCATAGGTACTTTAAAATTTTGCAAGATTATTTTATTGTTCATGTGCATTTTCATCACATTTTTGCTTGAATTTTGTAGTTCTTCAAAGCTATTTTTTTGTGAAAAAGCTGATTTTCTTAATTGCTTTTTCAAATTTTTATTCTAAAGTTTATGAAGTTGTCTTTAATCCCCAGCTGATTGTTTTTCCCTTTTTGAACTCTATTTCCTGAAAATCTTGTGTTATAGCTATTTGATTTGAGAAAAAGTGTTTGCAAAACATATCTATGTATTTTAAACTTTTATTTTTGCGACTCTTTACAGTCTGAAGGGCTGTATTACAAATTCCAGTGTATTTATTCATTCCTGCTAGAGAGGCCAAATTAATTTTTTTCTTTCTTCTCCCATCTGATATTTTGACCTGGAGAATATTGTAACATTTACATATCCCATTCTCAGCCTGACTGTCGGTATATCACGACGCTGTCCCACAGGCTTCATAAAACTAGAAGATTAGCCTTAATTGTCCACCTCTCTCTAACAAAGCTTGCTGTTTTTCTGCCAAACACAGCAGTCAATATGGGATGCTTCCAAAGGAAAGAAGTTATACAATTTGTGAGAGACGTATTTTTTTTTCCACATAGATTGTTTGAATACTGCAAATTGGCTACCATAATTACGTAACTCAAGTTAGAATAACTGAAGAAAGAAAAGATAACTTGCTCTGTAGCTCGTCAATGGCTCAAGATAAATTACTCTGCTCTAGGCTGAAGTTAAGTTCCTATCCAAAGTAGATATTTGGGTATTTTGTATGATTTCCTATTTAGCTTGAAGACTTTCTTTTGACATTACAGAGATGTCAAGGCTAAATTCAGTTCAATAATTTCATGATTAAATATTTATTTTAAGTTAGGTTCCTTTCTCTCCAGCGTCAGGAGACCAGTCTTCCCAGACCAGCACAGACATTTTTGAATATCCCCCTAAGTGAACATTAGCAAGGAATGAATGAGAAATGAGACATTTTGATGTTTTGAAGAGATTGAAGGCAGACAAAAGATGATTTACTGAAGATTTTATGAAGGAACACTAGTGGCTTTACTTGATAAACAAATCCAAATCGTTCAGATGAATGCTTAACTCTGGAAATAAATTTTTTGTTGTTGTTGTTTGGCAATTTTCATATGTTCCATCCTGTCCATTCAGGGGACGTATTGTTTTACATTGAATTAGGTAGATTTTACTATTTCTTAAGCAGGGAGTTTGCCATGGCCAGATCATAGTATTGACAAAATATTTCTTCCTGTATGTGAAGATTTTTTCCACGCATCTCTAAAATACTGTCCTCTTGTTACTTTCCCAAACACATACAAGAGGAATGAACAGCTGACGTGCTATTGGAAATCACACTAAAGAAGCCAACCCCTTTTTCTTCACATTGGCATTCATGCTTAATATTAAGATGAGTTATCTTCCTGTAATTCCTACTAGCTTACTGAAGCTTCTGTAAAGAAGATTAAACTTTTTTTTTTTTACAATGGTGAGATGTTACATGCTTTGATAAGGAAATGTTTCTTTTCGCTATGTCGGTTGTTAGTAATACAACAATTGTTTGATAATATTTCATTCACAATGGCACTCTTAAAATAGTGGCTGCTGATTCATTTTTAAGAAAATAATTACTTGTTTCTAACATCCCTAAAGAAATAATTATGTAATAAAAGATTATGACTGACATATTCGTTACCTATAACAAGTGCAAGTATTTCTTGAAATTTTAAGCAATTTCATAGGGTTTTATATTTAAATATTGAAACCTATTAAAATTGCCCATGGAGATTTGTGGGAGAGGTTATCTATGGGCCTCTGCTAATTAATTATGATATATTTTATTTCCATGTGATTTGTCACTACTAGTCCTGTAAGGACTACAGGAAAAATCATTTGTTTAATCTGACTGGGACCTTGTGGCATTTAATTGTAAGCATAACTGTGATACAATAAATCCAAATGAATTTGGACAGTGATTAACAGGGAGCTCCTTGATATGGTAATGAGATTTAAAAAATGGTTCCGAAGTGTTTCTGTGGATTTCATTAACATTTTTGCAACTAAACAGTTTTTAGGATAAGAGTGGTTGCTTGCTGTTGACCAGGATACATTACTGGTAGAATGTAACCTGTGTGATGAATATGTAGCATGAAAATATGTTTATGCCTGTATGTAATGTATAAATACTTATGTATATGTATGTGTACATATGGAAAGTGTAGAAAGAAAATACAATATGGAAGGCTTATGCTGCATTTAATTTGGTGAGCCAAACAAAAATACACTGCAGAGTTAACCTTATTATTACATATATTTCAAGCATCCTAAAATGTACTGCTTAACTAATCACACATATGTAGTTCTTGCCCTGAAAGCTTATTGTCTAAGACACCTGCAAATATTTAGACATCTGCATAGCTTTACTACTGTAATTCTACTGATTTTGTTTATCTGTTTTTGTAGGATTTATGCCCAAATTTATCATTAGATGGCAAATTTACAGCATTAAAAAGGAGAAAGAGGGAGAAAAAAAAATCAGAAATATGATACAGTTATTCAGAAGGAATATATGTTGATCCTTTCAGATGCGTTGTCATCACATGGCTAAAAAGCCCAAGTTTTAAAGAATGTATCTATAATTTTGATATTTAGCAAATAATAAATATCAATAATATAGCAAAACTATAGAGAAGAAAAAGAGTATTTCCATTAAAAACATCAAACTGCTGCTTGAAGTTCAAGGCAAAGGAATTATTTGTTTGTTTATTCTTGCAACTCCCCTTCTGTTTGTTTTAGTCTTTTTCCAAAACTTGTTTCATCTTCCGCTGTGCTGGTCTGTAAGTGAACTTGATATCATCTGCAATTGTTTGATCATCTTTCTCTTCTTTATACTTTTTATTTTAATACTTTCATTGCTGAAGAAGAAAATGTTGGTTGATTGGAATATTGAAACCGGCATTCTTTGTAACCAGCATTCATGTAACAGCAGTGAATTATTCATATTCTGCCCTGGCAAAATGCTTTTCCATGCTCCAGAAGGAAAAGTGGCTCGGTTTCCACAACTCCATTCCTCAGTGGTATGATTGCTAACTAGAGGTCGCTGTCAGCTGTCACTGTAACATTGTGCTTCTTCACCAGTGGAAATTAGACTGAACCACAAACTGGAGACCTAACAGAGGTCACCATTTTGTGGCTTAATGAACAAGCAAGACTTGAATTTCAGACTTACTGCCAGCCCTCAATATATGGCATTTCCCTTTAGAATCTGGCTCAGGGAAATCTTTAATATGAGGAACTTACAGTATATGGGTGCTTGTTTGTTCATTTGTATGTTTTCAGTTACTTAAGAAGGGGCAGATGCAGTTCAGCTGGAGAGGGAGCACCTTAATACTCTCATATGGGATGCTACAAATGCCTATCTGCTTTATCCACCTTTGTGCTGAGGTTTCTGCACTGAGCTCAACTTTATGCCTAGTTATTTGCTTGGCCTTCTACAGCCAGCAAACTCTTCCATGCAAGCGTGTTCTTTGTACTACCATGTAAGTTTGTCCACTGCGTTCCTTGGCCCCTGTATTTCTCTGTGTTAGTCATTCCCGTAGCTGCCTCCTGTGTGTGGTGTTCCATGAAATCGCTAGAGGAGGAGCCTCAGTGTTTCTTAGAGCTGATGTGATGGCAGTCCTGTCACCAGCATAATACAGGTTTCATATTTCCATTTGGATGCAGAATTATAGAAAGGACTTTGAGACATCCTCTAACCCATGATGTGAGTGGTTTAGCTAGTTTTGTTTTGTTTTGAATCTGAGTTTGAGTCAGCAGATTTATTCAATTTGATAAACAAAGGGTTTTACTTGATTAAATATCAAAGAGTTTTATTTATATAGGACATATAGGTACTGTTTATTTAGAGATTACTGCAGGTGCCCAGTTGCAGTTCACTGTTGGCTGCAGAGCTTGCATGATGGAACTTCTATAGTACCAAGCAAAGCTTCCTTCAGCTCAGGGCTTGGTACCTGAAAAGAAGAGAGGAAACACATACTGACAGTAGTGCTGAAATCTTCAGCACAGCAATGATTAGCAATAGCATTTAACCAACCAACAGTCCATTGTTTGATTACAGTCATTAATTTGACGCAATCTTCATTGCAGTGGCATCACAGTCGTTATTTCAGGCTGCTTGCAAACTCAAGAACATAGTTATGTCATTGTAAATTGTTTTCATTTTCCATCTATGAAGATTTTTCATGTGCCTGTGAGAGTTAGAAATGTGTATCTGAAGAGAGCTTAGATGTTGCAGCTGAATATTGCAGCCGAGAGAGAACACTGCATCAAATTCTGCTTCTGTGTTATCGTGGAATATGCAGAACCTTGTTCAAAGGTTGCACAACAGCCATAGTCTAAATGTGTTTTTTTCTTTTTTCTGTTGAGAGACATATGATAAAAGGGCTGTGAGCTACCTAGACCTCAGAGTTGCTTAATAGCTTGTGGGAGCTAGCTACTTGCCAATTTTAGAGCATCGGTCTATCTGACTTAACCACATGTAGACTTACTGGCAGGTCTACTCAAATCAGTGGTGTAATTATTTACTTCTTAAAGAGAAAACAGGCATGCAGTATAATGACCTTACAATAACTTCCAGTTTTATGTGGAGAAAAATAAACAGTTGTCATTTCCTTGTTATTTTGAGGTTTAAGCCTTTACCACAAAGGTTTTAAATATTTACTAACTACTATGTTCTCTGAAATTTCTCTATTTAAAAATACAATGAATTTATTCAGGGCAGTCTTTCTATTGCAACAAGCTTCACAATCTCGATTAGAGAACATTATAAATGAATACCTTTCCACTTCATTTTTCTTGGTATTACTTAACTCTTAATTCAAAGAGTTTATTACATTTAGTATTTTAGCTGCCAGCTTTGCATTTGTTTTTTATTAAATAGTTCAAAATATAAAGGCTTTTTTTTTTAATTTGTGATACAGCTACATTCATAGAGAAAATATTTTGGGCATTATAAGTTTTCTAGTGTCACACTAAAGGTTTTCAGTGTCATATCTCAAAAAATAACTTCACATCAAAATTATGCTGATGTTGAGGAAACTGAGTAAAGAAGTAGTCACTTATTTCTTTTTTATTACTGTTACATTTAAATCCAGTCCGAAGAGGAGAAAGTATTCTGATTTAGCCAGATATTAATTGCTGTATTTACCTACCTTACCTGACGTGGTTGGTTAATAATTCCGTTGCTCCTTTTATACCTTTTTACTTATTTCTAGTAGCTACTCTGAGATCTTTTAGCACTCAACATTAAAAAGAGATGAAGCTGCAACTTGGCTATGACTAGGGAAGGAAGCAATTCTAGGTCAGTTGTACAGGACTAATGGCCTGGTGGAGCTGGCCATGGGAATTATTAACTTAGGACGTGTATTTGTGAAGCAAGAATTGCATCATTTCAATTTCTAGTATCTTCTAAATGTATAACCTCTGAAGCTAGTCCATATCTAGGCTTTGTCTTTGGAAATACCATTTTTTCAACCCTTTTTATTTCAAATCCAAGTGGAAAGTTAAAACATTGGTCTTTTTTTTTCCTCACTGAACAGGAAGCTCTGCAGAGTTTTGGCTTGGAAACACTGGAATGTTTTGTTTTAGTTGGAAATCTTGAAATGAAACTTTTCAGTGTTCGCAAACCACGTCAAACTATTTCATTCTGGGTTGACCTTAACCTTTGTTACCCCAAATTGCTACAATCCTCTGTGGTAGCTGTAGTCCTAGCATGTAGGACTACACTTACGGCTGTTACACTGAAAGCATTTGGCTTTCTGGAGAAAACACATCTCTGTAATGCCTTGCATCAGTTAAATCAGATGGCAGATTACAAAGTTTAGGATGAGAGCCTGGATTCAGCCATTTTAGTTAGATCTTGCAGAGAAAATGTCACTGTACGCTGGTTGGAGGTTAATGCCCAAAGAGCTGTAATGAAACTCACAGTGCTCCCAAATGTGTGAGTCAAGGTGATCAAAGTCTCAGATGGTTTGTCTGATTCCTACCTGTAGCAGGTGAGGAATGCTCACACATCTTTTGCCATCTCTGCTGTTGTGGTGATGGTACAGGAAAGCACTAGCCTTAGCCAGATACCTGGTAGGGAAAGAAGGGCAGAAATCTGATAATATTGTCTTAAATCACTTCAACCAATTGACGACTAAATCTATTCTCAAAATATTACTGGACAAAAGTTCTCTTTTCTACTATTCCTCCTATATACAATAGCTCAAGCAGAAGTACCTTAGTATCAGAATGATCCAAGAAGAAACTTTTTGGTTTGCATCTATGTTTAATCTGATTCAGCCTAAGGTGAAGCTAAATTGTTCCAAAGCAAAATCAAAAAACCTCAGTAAAATTCCTACATGGCTTATCATGAAGAACTTCACAATATCTGGGATCCTGTGCTGTACATAAAATGTAAATCTTTATTTGTAAATTAAAAATGGTAGCATTAAAAAAATAAATAAATCTAACTTTGAAACGCATATTGCTTCTATTATCCCATGACATTTCGTAAGTGAAAGCTGCCCTCCTTGCAAAGCGGTGTGCATGTGAGCAGACTGCCATGCCCTAGCTGATGGACTCCGTCCAGCGCTGTTTAGCCAAGCTGCAGACTGGCCTCGCAGTGCTCCTTTAGCTGAACGAGCAGCAACATATTCATTTTGTAATTGAGTAAACAAAGGCACTGACAATGTTGATAGCTGGCATCAGGAGCACGCGTTTGTCTTTGCTTTCAAAAGCTGGTTTTAGTTCTGAATAAAATGCTAAAAGAGAATGCTAAAAGACTTGTATAAATGTCATTTTTTCCTGCTCTGTTGATACATTTTTTGTTTTCTAGAAGTATATGTCATTAAACATATATTTCTCATGTCCACAGGGAGAAAGAGCAAAGAGCAAACATAACTCAGAGGATTTACGAATTTTCAAAATCCACCATAAAATAGTACAAGGGAAATTGCTGAACATGTCTGAAATAACTTAAAATTTACTTGTACTGCTTGTTGTCCTCTTAGTCTGGATAATCACCATATTGTTATCTCCTGAAGTGACATGCCAAAGTATGTGATAGCAGAAGCCAATGTGAAAAAAGGTAGCAGTGTGGTGTTCTAGAGCACTGGAAGGATGCAGCCATTGCTCAGCTGTAGTTTCTTAATGGCTAATACTCCTTTAGGATGGGGGTGAAAGATGAAAGCAGACACTTCTGCCTTTGCTTTTGCCATGCTATGTTCTCAGTTTGTTATCCAAGATGAGTGAAATGAGAGTCATATACTTGCAGCCTCAAATATCACTCTGTATGTTTAAGCATCTTAGCACAGGCTGAGAGGTATATGCAGCCTGCTAAACTGGGAATTGTGGGGTGGGTGGTTGTTTTGGTCTTGGTAACAGAAAATGCGGGTCATCTTGGGTGGGGAAGGTAGGTATATTTTTATGCAGAGGCCGATACTAACAAGTAAATATTTACCTTGGAGCGGTAATGTACCGCAATGGTAATACCATGCTATTTCATCGTAGGAATAAGTAAAAGGTAAATGTTTGCTTTTTAGTTTCTGTCCTTGGTGCTTTTAATATAATACAGTTTAAAATCCTTATATCTTAAAAAGGCAGTTTTCTCTTTTTACAGAGAAAAGATGACAAAGACAGCAATTCAGGCTTCCCTTAACGTTCCACAATGGTGCATTCTCCCATCCTGGGAGAACAGCCTCTAATGCTCTCCTTGTTCATATCTATTATATCGTCAGCCTTTTGCCTCGACTACTAGCATGGTTGCCAGCTGGAACAAGTTTGGGGGCCGTTTTTCTGATAGGGATATCAGTTCGATTGGGAGTGGATTTCTGCCTCAAAAGTCTTATCACCTGGCAGTGACTTAGGGTCATTATTGCTGCCTTCATTTCTGCTGCTGTCTTACAGGTGGCTAACTCAGAATCCTTCTGCTTGTTCTGTAGATCTGCTTTTCTGCAGCTAAAAAAGCTGCCTGCTTTTTTAGTTCCCTGGATTATAATGAACAACTGAACCAAGTTTGTCTTCAACAAAATTGAATTTGATACCTTGTAGGCTTGCTCTCTATAAAAATGAGATGAGTTTTGGGTGTGCCAGTCGCAATTAGAAAAGATACTCTAAGTATATTATTAGACATACTTTTTTCCTAACCATAAAAGACAGTGAGTGGTCAGTCATCTTTGCAGCTATTGCTAATGATTTGCCATGTCTTTTGACAGAAGTAGAATTTTATTTTAGGTGACTTAATCATGGACTCTTGGTAGGAGTGAGAATAGCAATAGAGTATGGTCTATGACCTTGTCCTGTCAGTGCCGATAAACCAGACTGTATATTCAGATTTAAAACAAATGAAAGTTTCTGTCAGTAATCCTGGGGGTGATTTCTATGATTTCCTTGACAGGAGTATTGAGACAAGAAAGCTTCTAAAAACTTCCTTGGAACAATGCAAAAAGATAAAGCTATCTGCAGCTGAGCTATTTGTAATGAGAGCGGGTCCCAGCATGGGGAGGGCAGCAAATAGGGAGATCTGCAGCAAGAACAACAGTGGTAACACCAAAAGCAACGGCAGGAGGATGTGAGTGTGTTTTGGCACAAGCATATAGGAACTGGCAGCAAACCATGAATAGATTATGTGTGCTGAGCTAGTCAGGAGTGGTTATATTTGTGTACAATGTTTATTTGCTAAGCTTTATGGTCAACTTCATTACTCTTCATTTTATTCATTATTATGTCACTGAACAGCAACTTGTTAAAAGATTAAAAGTTCCAATTGGTTGCTCATGCCTAAGGTATGTAAATGCTTTGCAGCTCTGGCAGTAATTTGCTGACATTCGGGCAATTTGCACTTAATACATACACGCACACACGAGCACACTGTGCTTAATTTTTTTTAGAAACCTAGTGCAGTGCAATTAGGTATTAATGTAAAGGACCTGATCCTGCAATCCTGACACCAAAATACCTTTTATTTCTTTAGAAATGACCAGTTTAAATGTCTGTAGGAGAGACCCGGGGAGAAGAGTGTTCTGTAAAAAGTAAAAACAAACAATAAAGAGGCAAAATCTAATGCTAGTTTAAAATCCAGGGTGCAACAGTTAGTACAGAGTTCCTTTGATGATCAGAATTTTCTCAACCAGTTTTTCAAAGCAGTTGCATGTGTTTATACACGTGCACAAATACTCATACATGTACACTGAAATGTGTTGATCTGTGTGTGCATATTTACATATATTCAGGCAAATAATTTTACATTAAAATTTACCCTTCTCGCACTCAACATGTAATTCTTATTTGTATTCAGCTTTACAAATATTTGCTTGTTGCAAAGTTGGGGTTTGATATTGGGCTGCAACATCCTCAAATCTAGAGGCAATGTTCACATTTTGAATCTTTATAGGCAGCAGTTCTGTGAGCACAACTTTGTGCTCCACCTTGAAAAACAGAATCAGGTGTTGACCGCTTAGAGTAATTCTCTCCTTAGAGAACAGGTATTTCCTCAACCAGCCCTGCAAAGTCATGCTTTACTGCATGAATTGGGATAGCGTAAGGCTAGTATGAGCCAGCAGCCTTTTCTAAGTGAAATTACAGATTTGTCCATAAAAGCAGATTTTTAAAACACATGAAGTGACTTTGTGCAGTTTGGTTGCCCTTAATAGGTGTTCTTCCCTATCAAGTGAAAATAAAAACACTGTGTCACTTAACAGATATGACCTATGTCTAGTTTTAAGTTTTTAGCAATTACAGAAACAGACATATCTTTACAAAAATTAAAGTGATTTAGCTTCAAGGCTTTGAGTTCTTCACAGTAATGGAAGTAGAAAGTGAAATATGTTTATAACACTTTTTTATATAATCATGCATGGCCGTTTTTGTCTACAAATATGTGATGAAGTCCTACCATATACACCCTATAATGGGAGAAATTGAGTAAAGGAAGCTGAATGTTACAGATTTTTTGTCAAACTCTATGGACAAAAGCAAGTGTTTAAAAACTTTTGCTTAGCTAAAACCTAAGTTAAAGAGGGAAGAACAAAAATGATGTAGACTGTATGCCACCAGTTATGGTGTTATTTGAATAGTCTACACTGGCAGAATTTCCAAATCATTGAATAGACAAGACTGCTCAATTTCATATGTGAATTATTAATAAACAGATAATAATTTAATGAAGATTTCTTCAAACATACATTTTTGAAAATGAATGAGAGCAAAAACACTTTTATGCAGTTAAATAAAATCCATACTCAAAAAATGATTGTATTTAAAGAGTTAGCTCATTTTCTTTTAATTCAGGCAAATTCTAACAAAAATAGTAGTAAATAGTCAAGTAACTTAAGGTATACTATGTATAGATACAAGTGAACAGCCTTGGAGAAATGGTAATGGAGAAATACAATAATTTACTTATGAAATAAATTGTTTCCAATAAGTGAGACTGGTAAACACTGAAATTCATTATTAGTTGATAGAGATTTTTGTCATAATTTTGTTGTGCTTTCCTCGTGAATAGATACCCTAAAGCTACAAGGATGATTAGCAGCTCATCAGCCATTCCTGTAAATAATGGAGAGAGGGTGGAAAAATCTACAAAGAATCATAGGGTCCTACAAATAAGGTACATTTATCTTTAAAATCCTAAGGAAATGCAAAGAGAAAACTTTATTGTTGAGTACTTAGTAATTCTTACATCAAATAAACAATTTAAAAAGTTTTGCCACCTTTTATTAGCAAAATGTGTCTTATATGCAGTAGAGGCAATTTGCATATAACCATGATCTAATGACATGAGAAAATTTAGGTTTAGAGGGATGAATGGTATCCTATTTCCTTTTTCACCAAAGTTTGTCAGCCTGATTAACAACATTATCTTTCCCTCCAATGCTGCTTTACACCAACATGTCATTCTAGAGGCACATCTTACAAAGTCAAGATGTGTTGATATAAGGTTGCACGAGAACAAGGTGGTTCTTTTTTTTTCACTTTACCATTTTCTGACTTTTGCCTTTTTTTTTTTAGTTTTCTGGGGATGAAAACTGTAGTAAGCTCCTTGTGTGTTTGTAAGATTACGATGCTTCTTTATGATCTATTGCATTTCCCAAAGTTAGGCTAAGTTTTTTCCTAGATTGGCTGATCAACCTAAAAATAAATAGCATTTATTTATCAAGTAAATACATCCGTTTGTGATTTTTTCAATAAAAGAGTTGTTTACTTTTTTTTTCTCTCAAGTTTAGAAGTTTGGATGCTCTTTTTTCCCCTCTACTCTGCACAGTAATGGGATAGAAAAGAAAATGCAAGCTCCAAGACCTAAAGGAGTAGTAAGGCAACATTATAACACCTTTTCTTCAGTTGTCGGGACGTCTCCTTTTGGTCTAGAGAGGCAGAAAAGATGGTCAGTATCCTCAGGACATAAATCCTCTCTCTCTGATAAACTCAGACTATTCAACGTAAGCTAATAATGACTGGCAGGGGATAAGCCATTCCGTGTTAGATGAGAACCAAGCACGTTCTTCTTACTGGCATGTAAATTATTGAAATCCTCAAGTTAGTTGTGAAAATGCCAGGGATTTTTTTGAAACCAGGATAATGCCCTCAGGGATTTGTGGCAAGAAATGATTCTGCGCTGGTCAGTGGAATACCCTGAGAAGTCTCGTGAGTATTCTGCATATGTATTTTCTGTTTGTCTATGAGCAGAATATTTCAGAAAAAGCTAAACCAGAAATATCTCTGCCATTCACTACCATGCAGAAAAACATAAAGGAATGTGAAACCACCAGAGAATGTTGAGAACAGAGGGTCCAAGCAAGCTGTTACTTGTGATTGGAAGTTCATAATCAGTTACATTTCTAACACAGTCTCTCTTGTCCTAATTCTGTTTCTACATTCAGTTCTTTATACCTAAGAATGGGAGGGAAGATTTTTCTCTCATTTTTCTCTAATTTTGAAAGAATTATTCAGCTACAATTACAGGCAGTGGATAGGATTCAGAAAAACAGCATTTGGAATTTGTAGGGAATCACTTATTTTACATAAATCTTTCAGAAATGCATGGCTTAAAAAAAATAAAAAAAAAGCTATGAAAGAGTATTAAAATGTAGTTGGATAAATTGGTTCTTCCATGTCATCACTCTGTTGTTAGCAGCTACAAAAATGCCTGTAATTCCTTCCTCTGGTCTGTTGTTCTTTCCCACTTCTGTCTGCCATGTCTTTCCATCTTACACACATTCATGCACACTTTTTCTTTCTCACCCAGAGATACACTGGCTTTTAGTTTTCTAACTTTAAATTGATTAGAACACATTAATTTTTAAATAAGTGTCACATATCCTTAACCAAGCACTAAAAGGTTGAGAAGGCGTTATGGTGCGGAGTCTGATCCAGAACTCAGTGAGAAGAATTTTAAAAATATGGGCTGCCCTTCATTAGCCCTCATGATATCTCTTGACAGGCAATGTGTGCTTACGTTGCCATGCCAGGCCAGGGCAAGACCAGCTGCCATGCACCATTTACCCTCTGTCAGCAGCTTCAGTCAGAGCCTGGGCAATACTGTACACACGAGTCTGTCATGCGTCAGCATCAATTAGGCTCAGTTTGCTGCGCTTGGGAAAAGCAACAGCCCTACTATTAACCATTTTTCTTCTTTCCTCTCCCCCCATCCCCTCGAAGCACAAACTGTTTGATTTGGCAAGAGCATTTTCGAAGCAGTCCTTGCAAATAGGAATTGCATTTTGTTTTAAAATAACTCATTAATTTGGGTGAGTTGGTTTCACTGCAAGAAATCTGACTTGTTGGTACTATTGTGTAAATTTGGGAAGTTAGATACAACCTGGCTCTTACAGTCTCTAATTTTCCTTATCAGTTGTTATGCACAAGTGTTGATGTCTGCCCATCTATTACCCACATGAAGAGAGATTTATGTGTACCCATACTCATACACACACAGATTATAACAGTAAACTTTAAACTTATCATAAGGCCAGGGGACTGAAATATTTCATTAGAACCATATCTTCTGATATCCTAGTTTTATATACTCAAGATGTTTTTGATTTTTCAATTGTAGATATGCCTTTGCATTGTTGTTTTTCTGGGTATTGTTGTTTGAAGAGCAGGGCTAAAATTTCCCCAACTTCGTGAGAAACCAGCCTGTGTGGTCATGCCTAAATTTGACTCGCTATTTTGTGGCTTTTCACCGCTGTTATGGAGGGGGTGGGGAGCAAGACGACCACCCATGGTGTGTTCTCGCCAAGCGGCGTGGTGAGCAAATGAGTTCGCTGATGTGAAATGAGTGTTAAGAGAACAACCTCTTCTGGCAGAGTTTTCAAGCACTTCCCTCCTTCCCCCTCCCCAAATTACAGCTTCTTCCTCCGTATAAGTATAGAACACCCATGACTATTTATATAATAAAAGAGCTACTGTGTACTTTAATGGATGGTTAAAGACGTTTTCACAGGTCTGTATCCACATGAGATTTATAGAGACTCATAGGCCTGGTCAGTTTGTAAAACCGTGATAGCCTAAGAGACTGTTGTCAGATGTTGGTAACAAGACAGTGTTTGAAAGGAATCAAAACAATATAAATCCTGTGAGATCTGTGGCAGCAGGGTGGGTTCTAATGGAGAGGAAGACAGGGTCGACCACCACACAAGAGAACAAGGAGAAGAAAGTGTTTTTTCTCTTTCAAGCTTGCAGCACCAGCAGAGGTAAGCAGGTTTCTAAAAAGAATCTCATCAGCGGATCAATCCGGTGTAACAGATGGAGTGCACAGATATTGTCTATCAGATTTCCATCGCATGTGGCAAGCAAATACATTGTTGCAACTGTTAGCAGCAAAACTTTTCCTTTTTTTAACATCATAATTACCAAGAGTTGAAAAGAGCTGCGGGTTAATGATTTCCAAACAATAACTATAGGGGGTTTGGTGGATAGCGCCTTCCCCAGGGAATACATTAGCAGGAGATACAAAGTCATTGAGCATCTTGAATGGAAGGTTTTGGATCCACAGAAATAACTGCCTATAGCAGTGCATTTTGAAAAGTAGAAATTTTCCTAGAAGAGAGACTGGACTGGATCTTCATCTGCTGAAATTAACAGGTTTACACTGCAAACAGTGAAGATAAACTAGTCTTGACATTTTGGGCTTTATTGCTTTTATAAAAACATTGGAGAGGGAAAGATTGAGAAGGGCTGAGAAAGATTGAGAGTGCGTGCACAGTTACAGCCATGAGAGGTAACGTGTGCAGCTATGAATTAATTTCCCAATGTTATTAATGTTGCTGTTGTTAATTAAATGCTAATTTCATTAAGTCTCAGTGATAAGTACTTCATTCTGGATGGAAATATAATGAGTATCTCAGTATCTTCTCCATTGCTTTGTTAATGCAGAGAACATGGAAGTGAAGCAGTAGCTCTGCAGGTGGGCTAATGGCTGCACGGCATTCTGAGTGGTGGCATGTATGCCATAGGTTTAGAAGTGAGGAGCATCATGGATTAAATGGATTTACGTTTAACAAGAACATAAATCATAATTTATTTTTGTAAATAACATTTGTTGAGCCAAGTAAATGTGTAGTATCGAACTAGAAGACCGTGACATTTAGTTACAGGAGGTACCTCAAATCACACATATGGCCAGATCATTTTAAAAGTTTCTCTTAGCTCAAACAAAGATAATGGTTAAGAAGGTAGGTTATTTCTGTGAACTAAGTGGAAGACAATAAGACAGATTTGAAGACCCAAATCAGTTGTCAAATGAGCAGGTCTGTGACTATTTGAGATGACATAGGGTTAACTCTCAGCCTCCTACCAATCCAAAGGATCATAGGTCTCCCATAAATCCTGTATCCATGTCAACCTCACGTGGATGTCTTGAATACTATGGTGTCTCACCTGACTGTTGATACCTGTGCTATTTAAAGCAACAGGTTATCATGACTTTTCTTCACTGTTTTCAGTATTTTTACATTATTCAGTACTTTTTTATTGTGTACTCTAAGCATGCTGTTCTTGGTCAGCATTGAGAAACTTCAAACAAAAATCTCACTCTGAATTGGCTCCTCTTCCCCCGACCCAGTACATTTTTTCTTTTTAGTCTCCTGTTTGATTCTAAGCATTCTAAAACAAACTGCCAAAACAACATTTCCATCCTTGCTTCCTACAGAATACCTCTTCTCCTTCTGGGCCTACTTTATTTGCACAGTAACCCTGTAATTCTAGCTCTGCAGGAGTGCTGGTACCTTTATACTATCATAGCCAGCCTTTACATGTGACAGAAGAATCCCACTTCTGGGAAAAAATAACTACATACCTATCTATGCCCCCCTTTATATGTTTATTAATTGAGCCCTCCCTTCCTTTTCATTCCCAAAAGAATGGAAATTTGCAAACTCTCTCTGAACACCCGTGGCCCATGAAGTTTTCCTCTCAAGTCCTAAAGACTTGTTTCCCATGATCTTTAAAGGACGATAGAAAGCTGGAGACAGGTCCATATTCACCTGGCACTTGGTGGTTCTTGCTGTGAGCACCATGCCACAGCCCTCAAAGTAGCAACGTGAGAAGTACAGGGAGCATCTTGCACCCCAAAAGCACAGGTCTGTAAATACAAAGCTGAATAAAGCACTCTAGTTTTTGATAGTGTGAGGTGTTTGACCTGGCTTTGAGTGCTTCTGATTCAGGTCCTGACATGTCTACTAGCCTGGTAAGCGTGATGTCAGGACAGCTTCAGTTTTTGCAAATACTAATAAAGAACCCTATATAAGGCACAGGTAAACACACAACCAGTATAAAGGAAGGCTGAGCAGGTCCTAGCTGAGTAAAGCATCCCTGAATATTACTGGCAGGTTTTTAGAGAGTTGTGATTATTCAGAAAATGCCTTTATGGAAACACGAGAATTTGTGATGAGTGACTTCAGTTAGGAATCTAGTACATCTACCTGAGAGAGCAAAAATTCCTCCCTAGACAGAATGTGTAGTGGAGTTCGGTGAGTTTGATAAACTGGGCAACTAGCTGACAGCATCATTAGGGACATAAAAAACATAGTTTAAGGAAAGCCAAAGTAATGATAATAGCAGATATAAATTGCCCAGTCAGGTATTGGCTGGAATTTGCTAAAGGAAGTAAGTCTGTCTGTGGTATTTTGTGGATTAAATGTATATATGTAAATGCGCATTATGATGTTACTTGAAAGGAGAGTAAGTAGGCTTAGCATGAATGGATTGTTTTTACCAATTTAAATGGATTTCAAACATATTAATGTAAATATTTGTTCTCAAATGGCTTAGAAAAAATGAGGATGCAAAGTTAGAAAATAGACTTCTTTCTATAGCAGGTAATATAACTACAGAAGTGACCTAGACTGATGTTGACAGAAGTTTCTTTAGTGTTTTCAGGTAGAGTATGCTATTTCTGAAGTAAAATTTGGACTAGTATATCATAGCAAGACATCTACATCCTGCAGCTGCTTGCCACAAATCAGATATTTAGTTATCTGGTAATAGTGAATCTAGTTATTCTCAAAGAAAAAAATATACGTATATAAACATGAAACAAAAGGCTACTTTGAGACATAGTAAAGATTTGGCTTAATGAGTAACCAAAGTACCATTTTATATGTCCTTTTTTTTCTGAAATACCACTGAAATAGTAATATCAGGCTGCCTTTGTTGTCATAATTTTTGGTTTGAAATACAAATGGATTTGAAATGTTAGGCCAATAGATTTATTCAAGGAAGTAAAGCTTAAAGGAAATTGTTCAGCAGTACTCTAGCAGTACGTTAGTATTATAGATAAAAAGCATGTGTACCTTTCCAAACCCATTTTTGGGTCTGAAGCAAAGCATGGCTCAGCTGGAATTTAAGAGTGAGGCTATATTAGGAAGTATATGTCCCTGATGGAATAGCCCTTTAACAATTTCCATCTTTGCAAACTTTAACCAGTTTACTTTCAGTTCAGCTGTAGAAAGTAGGAAATTCATAGTTTTACAAACAGTCCAAGTGAGATTTAGAAAGCCTAAGAAAATTATTCAAGATCTCAGAAGAGCCAGGGTCAAACCTTGGAATTCTGTAGCTCCTGGTCTTGTGTATTTTGAAACATGCTTTTCATTTTTATAGCCTACAAGTTATTACGTTATGAGTGAAAAAGTATACAGTAGTAAGGCCAGGTCCGTACAAGCATCTTGTGTAATAACTGTAAACAGTAGGCTGTATTTGTGTGATGGGAATGGAAATCCCATGATAAATGAAGTTGTAAATAGCCTGAAATCTCAGTGGAAGTGGGAAGGTGGGAAATTAATAACAATTAAAATTTGACAAAGCACAAGTGGCAAATGAATTGCATTCCTTCTTCCTCAAGGAAGTAGTAGAGGAAATATGAACACCTGAGGTAGGAATGTTTGCCAGGTCATTCAATCAGGAGACTGGGCTGCTAGTGAAGTTGCTGTAATGACAGTATAAAAGGTATGGGAAAAATAGGTCTGTATACATTGTTATGTATATTTTAATGACTTCAAAATAGCTTAAACCTGTATTCAAAAGTGGAACAACCATGTAAATGAGTCTGATGGGAGGTTTTACTATGTCTGTAGACAAGAAGAAAAAGTGGACACAATTTATCTCTAGCACAGAACAAGTTGTAAAAAGGAGCGTGGCCCAGTGCAGGGTACAGAGCCAGGAGGATCGCAGGCTCCAATCTGTTCCGAGCCACCGACGCCATCAGACCCGGGCAGGTCACTTGACTTCCTTGTGCCTCTGTCAATCCAGCTGGAAAATTGGGTAACAAAAGCAGGACCTTGCTGAAAACCAGATGCTCCATCTGAGTTGAGCTGTCCTGGGTAAACAAATTACAAAACATTGATAGATACCACAGAAAAACACGGATGGGCCAAAAGAGTCAGGAAGGAAGAAAGAGCGATGAGGGAAAGATCCAGCTGACAGTCCAGGGTACGTGAAGAAAACAATTTGTCTCCAAGTTCACTGGTTTATGATGGGAATTAGAAAATCAGGGAGACAATGGTGGCTGCGGTAAATGCTGTGTAAGTTCTGATTTTGGGTTGTCCAAGGTCTGAAAACAATAGGGGCCATTTATTCTTTATGGTGAATATTTATAAACATTAAAAGGCTCTCTAGGAGATGGGCACCCTGTAATTCACAAACAGATATTGGGATGGGACCAGCAGTGACTGCACGTAATTCACTGGTATAATTCAGAGTTTTTAGGGGACCCCGTTGAAATACTGTGGCCTTTATTTTTTTTTTTTGTTTGTTTGGTTTGGTTTTCCTATATTTACATCTCAGTCTTGGATCCTGAGTCCTTTGGAAATATGTCTGGCAAAAGGACAGAATATAGAAGCATAGACTTTTAAATTGAACTAAATCTAAATTTGGTTAGAGATCTAGCACTGTGTTAGACTGAAAGATAATAAAGCACATGTTCAGATCCCTATATTTCAAGATTGTAACTTAGGATGCATGTGTTTTTAAATACTTGGCAGTGTGCTATACAAAAGGGTTGTATTTAGTTCACTATTTAAATTACTTTTTGAGTATGTGTGAAAATGTAGGGTAAGTGAATTTGATATAAAAAATGATGTTGATATTTTTCAGGAAAAAAAATCTGTGTGTAGGCTAATAAACAGACCTTTGGAAATAGGATTCAGAAAGTTGAAGTTCATTTATTGGTTCTGCTAATAATTGTTGAGTGTTTTGGCATGCTATCTTATGTCTTGTTACCTCCATTTCCCTATCTGGAAACTGGAAATAAGGATGCTACCTCTTTTGCACAGAACTGCTAGTGAAGAACATTGGGTAAGAATTGAGGCCAAAATAAAGTATGTAGCGTTCATGTTTCACTGCAGTAAACTAAGAAGGAACCTTATGTTGTTATTTATTGTGTTATTTATGTTTTTGTTCCACTGATGGATGGGGATGTGACAGAAGGAAAAGAGCAGCTACATGCATGCTCAGCAACAGGAGAAGGAAGGACCTTGCCTGCCACACCAGCACAGTCGGCTTTTTCTGCCAAAGCTGCACATTAAGCACTGTTCTGAAGGCCTTGAGATGCTAGGACACTAGGTCAGAGTGTATTTTTAACCACATTTTGAGACTTATGTAAACCAACACTCCAAAACACTCCAAAAACACTGTTCCATAGTAGCCTAGGTATGTATTTAAAACAGTTGTTCTTTGGCCCTTCTGATACTTGGGATGAGGCAAGGTTAGTTTGAAGATTCCAAGATGCTTAGAAATGGTCTTGAGCAGGACGAAGTACTGGGTTCACCTTAATCACTAACCCTTAGGGTGGTGGTTGGATTGGAGGTGGAAATATTGAATAACCACACTGATGTTTATGAGGAGAAATACTTCCAAAAACCTGAAGTGTGTTTTGGGGGGGAGACGTGCCAGAACCAAATGTCCAACAAGACATTAGTTTCCTGTCCTCATACTTGGCAAGTAGACGTTTTGTTGGAAGATGTGTTATTATGGCAACAATGGAATTGCTTTGAGAACTATCCAAAAACAATCTCAAGAGTTGTGCAGAAAAATGCTAACTTCTCTGGACACTATAAAACTGGTATTTCCTAATTCTACAACCGCGTTAAGATTTACCTGTTCTGTGGGCTGCTGTGTGTCGTGCTGCTGGGTGGACCCCTTTGTTATGGTTGCCTGAGGAAGTGTGCGTTTCCCAAAAATGCTGTGAGACAGGCCGCAGGAGCAACAAGTCAGCAGCAGTAACTGAACTGAGTTCTTAGATTTTAATATATTTATATTTTATATATAAAATATTTTTCTATTTTCAGTATTGTCTGTTCTGATTTCTTATCCTATGAATACACCAGGTAGTTTTCTTGCTGTGTTCATGATGAAGATTTTAAAAACAAACAGGCAAAATGAGAAGCTGTTTTTAGAGTTACGAGACAGAGAGCTGTATTCAATCACAGAGCTCTATTCAGTTAGCGTCACTGCCGTAAGCATCCCAAGATGGTCAGATCACTCTGAGTCTTGGGTTTTCTCTGTTAAGGACCAGGATAACAGACTGTTTCTCCAAGAGATGTCTGCCATCTCTCCTTTGGTTTTCAGCAGTCAGGGTCTGTAGTTGGTTTTATCCAAATATATTGTTTTATGCCTAGGACAGCATTGTTCCTGTCTTGCTTAAGCATAGCTTCTGAATCTTGTAATAGTTCCATTAGAGGAAAATGTCCTCTGCTGGGAGAAATGCTGCCTAAAACATGAGGCAAATACTGCTTTTGCTAGTGCACCTGGCAATAATAATAGACTGTGAACTGCAAAGGATGACATACTCCAATTAATTTCTGAATGAGCTATTCAAGATTCTTTCTAAGTGATTGGGGAAGGATTTGATATCTTTGTATCTTTTAGCATCAACAGTGGATCATTTTAGAACAGGACTTAGAACTTTTAAAGAGGCAACAGTAGGGCTATTCTCCTGTTTGCAGTCATTTAGGTCCCTTACTTCTCACAAACCATCCACAGGGACTCCTATGCCAAATACACTAGGCTTATTAGGATGTCAGAAAGTACCGTGCCCAGAGTGGCTGTCCATAAGCAGTCACAGCAGAGGTGGGCAGCGTGCCATAAAGACATCACAGAGGCAGCTCATTCTGAGCAGGTCTGTCTATGCTGAGGAGTCAAAAAAATAAAAATAAAAATTACAATGACCTGAGTTTCAGCTTCGTTCATAAAAATCAGTTCTTGCATAAATAGTAGTGAGCAGTAAGGAGCTGGCCCTCTCCTTGTCTCAGTCTGCTAAATTGCCATAAGGTAAGATAAAATAGATTACTAGCCAGGCGTTGCTCTTCTAGGATGTCACAGGAATGTAATGCAGTTGCAAATGGGGAGGGCAGGTGGTCCAGACAACTGCAAATGGAAAGGTGTCAGCAAGACAGTCTTCTATTAAGAAGTGATGCAATTATGAAATGGTTTGAGAACCTCTGTATTAACCCATAAAGCAACAGACACTCTCAGAGGGAATTGCCTTCTCACTGACTTTTGCCTGCTGAGCTGTATTTTCCCCCCTCAATGGAAGCATATCTTGTGTAATACATTTCTGTACGTTTCTGCCTGTGACAGTGAACCTTGCCATCTGCTATCAGGAAGATAGTAGAAAGAATGAAATGGGATTAAATGAAAAGGGGGAAAGGTTTGTAGTAATTTCAAGGCATGATAGTGATGGGCAATGACTGAAACTGTCAATAATCAAACAAATCAGAGATGAGGACATGGTAACCTCTAGGCCAGCCTGAGAATAGCAACTTAGGCCAAAATGTTTTTTCTCAGGTGTGGGGAGAAAGTCAGGGTAGTCCTCCATTAGCATCCCCATGAATGGTCCAGCTGCTGTGCCACGTAAGGGAGAGCTGCTGAGCCGCTGTGTGGCTCTTCCACAACGACTTTTTTCCCAAGGCAGCATTTGTGGCTGCTGTGAGCATCGACCCTGTGGTTACCAGTACAGAGTATGCAAAGAAAATACATTAGGACTTGCTTCCTGATGAAGGCTGCACTGGTCTCGTGGATGGGACTCCATTTGGGGTTGATAAAGTTTCACCAGAAAGATTTAATTCCCAGCTCTGGCACAGTATTAGGGAAAGTCTTTAAGCTGGCCAAACCCTATGTCTCTGTTTCTCATCCAGCTGAACAAGACAGTGACACTTGTCTTCCCATGGGAAGGATAGCGGGGCCTTTGGCTGAAAAAAGTCATCCTGCAGTGACTGCAAGGCATGGGTGTGAAACTGCTCGTGTGGTGATATGCGAGGTTAGCTGTGTTTGGCCTTTAGCCAGCCATGCACATTAAGTCCCGTTCAGAGACAAGGGACTTAAACAGGCTGGAGCGTGAGCATGTGCAGAAAAGCTTTGTAAGTGCAGGTTTTTGTGACTAACAATACTTGTGTGGTAGGATGATTAAGATCGTGATCTCAGATATTTCTGCAATGCTTTGTCTTTCCTATTAAAAACAAAACAAAACAAAAAAACTTACTTTTGTGGCTCTACACCCTTATTGTAATACTATTTTAAAGAAGTCTCTTTATAGTAAAGGCATGACTTGCATGGTCCTAGGTTATTACAGGTCTTCTTGAAGAAAGACAAGGAGAGTGGGAGAAGAAACCTAATTCAAATACTTTATCTGTTTTGGGATTGAAAAGAAAGTTTCATGTAGAGGAAAACTCACTCAAAAATGCGAAGTTAATGATATTACTAAAAGCGGGTTAAGACATTGGTTACGGAAGCTGAGCTTTATAAATAAGAGCGAATTCTAAGCTAAGGTCTCTGAAATGCCAATTACAGTCACTTGAGTACAGGGGCATGCTGAGCTTTTGCTGGGAGAGTTAATGAGCAATTTCATAACGTGCTATATATCACGTTAAGAAGACATGATAAATTGCCACTAATGGTATTGTGTGTATAAATGGGAGCTGTTTTTGCTCTGCGTTTAGTTCTAGTGATTGGGTGGTACACCTGGAAAGACTTGTATTTTAATGGGCCCTTTTTAGCACTTTTGCACCTCGTATGTTCTGGATTATATATGATTGATGGCTTTGAATGTATGGGAAGGAAAGATATGTAGATCTTAATGCTTTTAAACCATTTGTTTTCCAGTCTCTGTAAAAGGCCTCTCTGTTTTCTGGGTAATGGTTTATACTTCTCAAGTAAACAGAAGTACGGTTCTGGGACTTTGCCTTTTAACACTATAAATCCAGTGGTTTTTATAGGAGGGTCATTCAGTTTACAACACTTAAGAAAAGATAGCTATTTTCGTGCTAGTCATTAAAGACGAATAAGTAGGTGGTTTGGTAAAAGGACAATTAGATGCATGGAGCAGATAAAAAAGAAATCATCATTTGCTTTGCTTTCATGCTGGGCATTCTCCTCCTCGTTCTCTTTTAACACGGTGACTAAAACCTGGTTCTCCCCTGGGTCCCACCGATAACTCCACAGCTGCACCTTTCCTTTCTGCCTTCCTGCCTCTCCTGCTGGACCCCGTCAGAGCTCGGTCTGCCCAAAGGGGTTGCTGTCAAGCAGTGTTCAAGCTTTCCCTCCTTCTTCCCCTCTAACCTCTCCCTCTCAGGGAGAGACCCCAGCGGGAAACCAAGCCCAGGTTTCCCATGTGCAAATGTACAACGTAAGAGCAGGACTGGCCCCATGCTCTCCGCGGGGATTCTGTCTCCGTACGGGAACCTCAGGACACACGGAGGAGACCGCCAGGTTATTTTCCATTGATACTCTAAGACAGGATTAATATTTAGCTGTTGCTTGGTCTTAAGCTTCCATATGTGCTTGGTGATTCTCCTGCATATTTCCAGTGTGTGCGAAGCTGGTTCTTGTGAAAAGAAAGCTCTTAACACTGGCCAGATCCACACGCAGCGCTGACACGTTTGACACAGGCTTCTCCTGCAGCTCTGTCTATATACCTCAGTCCCGTGGCCTTTTGCCCTTCAAATCCTCGGGCAGATTTGGAGCTGATGTTAGCAGGAGATGTACAAACTAACTTTTACTGCGGTATAGTTTAATACAGCAGAGTTGAAAGGCAAGTGCGTTAACCCCTGCTGCCCCATATCTTACTATATTGCTAATAGCCACTTTTCCCCTGTGCTCCGTCACTTGTACCTGGATTTTCTGATTTGTGTCATTTTCAGACTGTTGTTGATCCCCTGCGTTGTCTGTAAAGCAGTGCCTCATGTTAGCTGGATTGTTGGTTTCTATTTCTAAAGTGAAACAGAGAAGTGATTATCTCATGTAACATTTCTTATCTGTGGCATTATTTGTTGCCCTAGGATTGAAGGTGCGTAGATGAGATGCAGAGATCCACACTAGTCCCTTCACTGTCTGAAACATTTCATGTGTCTGTTGCTTTGGAGCTAGATTGATGCTACTTAAAATAGTAAAGCATAGCTTGTTCTATATTCTTCAGTTTCATCTCCCTATGTCTTTTGTTGTCTTCTGTCAGGTTGAAATTCCGATTGGGAAAAGTGATTATATGTCTTTACAGCGGTTTTGCTTTTTAAATGTTTGCTTGTTATGTTAAATCTCTGAATAATCATAGCAAGGTACTTGGCCCCTCCCTCCTATACCTCTTGTATTTAGTTTCCATTCTTTACTGGTGTTTAATGAAACCCGAACAGAGGTTGGGCTCCTACGTGTTTTCTGCCGTGGCCAGGGTCAGAGGGGCAGCCTGATGTCCACCAAATTTAACTAGGATTTCAGAACCAGCGCAGCTCTGCAAGCAGATAGCCCTACGCGAGCCCGTGGTGAGAGTCAGCCCGTTCCCAACACGTAACAGTGTCACCAGGCAAGACAAGGAACTCACCATGCCCGTGCTGTGAAGGACACAGTTAAATGACCTCTCAGGTGTGTGTCAGAGCTGGGAGTTAAACCCCGCTCTCCAGGACTCAGATGCAGTGCTGTAAACCTAGCCTTTGTGGTGTCAGAAGTAGCTGGTTTTTTGCCAACTTGTGAAATTATCTGTTGAAAAAATATTTTAAGCTAGGGTAAGTGTATAGAGTATGCATAATTCGAAACCCAAGTCACTAAACCACTAGAGTAGCATGAGTAGAAATGAATATATGCAGAGGTGGTTTTGCTTTTGTGTCTGATTTTTATATTTGAAGTGTGATGCTACTGCCTGCTTGGGTTTATCTGCAAAATATAAATGCCCAAGTTAGCTTTCTACTGTAACACAAAACAACTAAGTGATAGGAGAAATGTGAAAGAAAAAAAAAAAAAACACTTTTATAGCTTACATTTAATAAAACAATTGTTTATTGATAGCACTTCAAAAATATAAGGCAAATTTGCTTTTTTTTTCTGAAATTGAAATATTCCTGTTGTGTAAGGCAGCAACGCTAGGATTTCTCTAGTATATTTTTTTTCATGTTTCTTAGTATGTTGTTGCAAAGAAGAAATCTTTTTCCCATGAATTATATCAGTATCATCCCAGCTTAGAGCTACTCTTGTTTAATAAATTGCTCTAGTACCCAGGTACCCAGGTTTGTTCCCTGACACTCCTAGCACAAGGAATTTGTGGTTTTAGTAATTATTGTCTTTTTATTGCATTTTTCTTCACATCTTTTTAATGCTTGAGAGTATGTTAGCATCACTTGAAAAGTCACGTCTGGCAATACACATAAGTTGGTTGGGCAGTATTGTCACAGAGTGTCTTGGTTGTTCTTTCAGTTTCCTTAATCAAGTAGACTATAGCTGCTGGGTTCTGCTTGTAATATAGAAGGGATCATTGCAAAACAAAACAGACAAACAAACAAACACGGTACACTACAAATTTGCTAAAAGAAAATGTCTGCTCTTAACTAAGTAAAATGTTCCCCACGCCTCTGGGTATGAAAAAAGAGGAGCTTCTTCATGGAAAGCAGTAGAAACTGAAGCAAGTAGTAGTGGGAATGCAAGTGAAATGGCAGTATTGTCTCTTGGGCACCTTGTGGGAGGTTGGGGGGGGGGTTTGTTTTTTAGGGAAAGAGGACTTGAGAGTGCGCTGGAGTAACCATTCCTTGTTTAAGGAAAACAATTGGGCCCAAACTTGCCTACTAGGGTTATTTGGGCTTTTCAAGGCACATTAATTGTGTAAGTAACTATATAAATGTTTCCATTGACTTGAGCACATAAAAAGTGAGCTGAATGGAAATGCTTTTGAAAGATCTAACTCTAAACTTTCTCAATATAAATACTGTAAATGATAATGTGCTTTAGTCAGATTCAACAATGTGGCCCAATTGTGCATTATTCTGCACCTAAATCCTCCCTGTGGACTTTTTATGGCAAAATTCTTTTTATATCCTACCCCACGGCATTTTGAGACAAATACATTTGCTTTTATTGAAAATAATAGAGCTAGTCTACTAGTATTCAGGCAGAATGTCTCATCCGCAATTGGCAATTTATCCTCAACACCTCTGTGTTCAGGGCTATTATTATTCTATATTTCAGATGGGGTTTGAACACAGCGTGGACATTGTCTGTGCAGGATTTCATAAGCAAACATGAGCTTGCTCTGCCTGCACAACAAATTCTCTGCGAGTGAGAAATCTTCATGTGGAAAACAGTATAATTATAGCCTGTATGGTGCTGAACCCCAACCCCAAGAGTCCAGAAGAGAGTGAAAGTGTGTAAGGAGAGCTGTGAAACATCCGACTGATGTGAGCTTGATGTTTGCTCCGACCACAGCAGAGTGGGCTGCTGAAGCTCATGTAAAAACAATCCAGAGTGACCTCCTCAGTATCAGGTTGCACGTTGTCTACAGAGCCAGGAATTGAGCCCAGCTCTCTTAAGTGTCTCAACTGCTCCACATAAATCGGTTATTTCTTCCATAATACATTTAAACACGTACTCTGTACCACAGTGAGAAATCTTACCTCTTTAAAAAAAAAAAAAAAAAAAAGCATAGGAGATGTCTTAGGCAAGGAGGAAGAAGCAAGACAGACAGCTTGCAACCCAGCCCTCATATGAAAGTTGCCCCAGGCAATTTTGTTATGTCCATGGAAGCATATGATATTCATTGCATGGGCCCATCATTAATGCTGACTCTCTGGGAACCTGTCTTATGTTGTTTCCACTAGGGGCAGGTTAGCTAGAAAATAGATCCGATTTTATTAAAGAGTCATTTTCTTTGCTGTCTGGCATGGCCTCTGAAAAGATGTTTTGTCTTTTTAACGCTTGGTGATTGCTATAATAGGATCTCAGAGGTCTGATGTCCAAATTCGGTTTCTCACATGAAACTACTTTGTGGCTAAGTTTGTGCTCTCAGCATGGGCAGTTTGAAACAGAGCTAAAAGAGTCCCTCTCCATTTTATGCTGCAGGTAAAACCACTGTTTGTGTTAGCATGCCTTTAATTAGATATAACACATTTACATTTACAGAGGGTTAATTATCCCCACTTTTTTGATACATTTAACTATGACCAAATGCTGATATTTAGCGTGTGGTTCACTGTTTCTCACAGCTGGCCACTTGCTTAGGCTTTGATGCAATCATCATATCCAGTGGAGGTAAATACTCTCACTCTTGATCCTGAATCTGTCTTCCATCCAGACAGAACAAGTTTTAAACTAAAAAACAGAAAAAAAGTGAAAAATAAAACTCACACCTCTGTTCTGGTTTGGGGGGCAGTGAGGCCTGTGTGTAATAAAGAAGCAACTTTATTTTGCTTAAAGGTTTTTTTCTGAAAATTCCCACTTAGCTCCCTATTGATCAAAGGATAGTGGTTTAGTCAGTCTGATGGCTTAGAGGGATAAGATCTGTGAGAAAGAATCTTGCCTCTGACTGACTTTATTGTGTAGGCAGTAGGGGATTCCTCCTAGTGGTTTTATATATATATATATATATATATATATATATATATATATATAAATTTGTCTTTTGGAGAAGTGATAGCGTGAAACAGATTTTCAGATGGAGCAGGCAGAGGTGGAGATTGTAAAAGCATTCTCAGAACATGTTTCTTTAAAATCCTCTGCCAGCATACCTTTGCAGCAGCAACCCGATATTCCCCGGAGCCCAGCAGCTGAGGCCAGATGTTCGGCAGCGGTGCGAGCGGCGGCCGCCATCAGCCAGGGTGAAGGCAGCATGGAGCCTGGAGTGAGGACCGGGACAGGACATGGGCAGGGTGGGTGAAAGCTCTGCTCCTGGAGGAATCTTGCAGCTTGTAGCTCTTGGTCTTGGTGGTCCAAGAGGATGGGGGGAACCTGCCCCAGAGCACTGCGAGAAGTGAACAGGCAGGGTGCTCTGGGCCTGTCCTGAAAGTGCCGAGCAGGGGAAGGGGGTGATGTACTGAGGAAAAGTGGGGTCTGACTGGCAGAAGCTGTGGGACAGGAGACATTGGGGGGATCAGAGGATCAGCTGGCTTAAGGCAACAGAAAAGGAAGGAGCCTTGACGTGTTCTTCCAGTTCCCCTTGTGACCTACAGCAGTTTAATGAACAGCAGACAAGGCAAGGAAAAAGTAACGATGCTGTTCCCTAACCAGGTGCCCTTACACCCACTGAGTTCTCTTATAGGTTGGCCTGGATCAGTTCCGGAATTCAGGGCTCAGCCCCCATTGCCGAGTGTTGGGCTGAGCTGTGGTAACTGCGTCAGTTTGCTTGTGGCCTCCTGAAAATGCAGATGGAAATTTGTTAATTCAATACAGGAGTTAAATAAATTGAAGCAGGGGTCAAACAGATCGCACATTTCTCACTTCAGATTTTGCACCAGTTGGTCTTGGAATTAATTTTTGGTAACTACAGGCAGCATCTTGATTTGCAGAAGGTTTCTTAGGGTAGTGTCTTACCTGCTCTACCTCTCTCTGGTTGCACAGAAATCTGGCAAAGATCCTGCAAGTGTGTGAGGTTTCATTTGCTTTTGAAAATTCTTACCTTTTTCCCTCTATTTGTATTCTAAATTTGAGATTGGCTATAGAGCAAATTGAAGTCAGTTTTTACTACACAATCCCCAAAACATGTCAAAGTCCTTACATCACGTCAAGTGCTGAATCAGGCCCTACAACCTTTGCTCCCAGAGTGCAGCTTCTACACAGCATGTCTGAACATCCACATGCACGCAGGTGATGGGAAGTGTTTTTAGCCAGGATATCTCCCTCGGTCCTACCTCCCCTTCACAGGGGGCTGCAGGAGGAGGAGGTGGTTGAGCAGAGCTCCAAAGGGCACAGAGGCAGCTGTGCTCCTTCCAGGCAAGCCAGGCTCAGAGGAAACTCTGGCTGCTGCTTCCCAAGTGACTGTGCTGAAGTTATTCCAGAGTGCAAAATTATGGTCAAACATGCTTTATAATAACCATGTCCTGAAATAATTTGAACAGACGGTTTTAAAGAGCTGAGCAATATAATTTGTGTTTACCATGGAAGTTTTTTTCCCTTTTGCAGATTATTCTGAGTGCTTCCCAGGTTGCAGGACACGCTGGTGACTCTTTCTTTCCTGTTTTGTTTACTTGCTGTCTCAAAGCGTTGAACGTGCACGTTACCTTACATAATTCGAGATTTGTCATAAGCAGGTCTTTAGTTAAATTTCCACCTTTGGTTAGTTGATTTTTTTTTGTTTTATTCTGTTTTTAAGGATAAGGAAAGCCATACTATCTGTGGGCATTATACTTATGGTCTGTTTGTCCTTTCTGTCTACCAGCTCCCTTAAACCCTTCACATATTTTTAATCTATTTTATGCAAGAGCCTAGCACTTTACTTGCCCTTGAGCATGTAGCATATGTTCACAGCAAAGGCATCTGAATGACCCTGTGGAGATCCTCTCTGTGACTTCTCGTTTGCAGTCCTCTCTGTGCTCTCACAAGATACGGCCAGAAACAGAATATTGTAGCAGTGCAGTGGTGGCCTGCAGCTTCTGCCTGCCATGGAGCTGACTGCAGCAGGCTGCAAAACATGGTCCTTGTGTTTCAGATGGTGCTACCTCCCTCTTCCTCTTCTGTCAGTTTACTTTATGAATGGATGTGCATCAAGACGGTCCTTTCTTTGCTAAGAGCCGATCTCTGAAACCAGAAGCAGAATAACCGTACCAGTGCTAGTCACAGCTCTGCACTAACATGCCCAAACGAGTGTGTCCGTGTGCGCTGAGCTGGTCCCTCTCATTTGGCACTGGTTCCACGGCTCTGTGTTATGTGGTGTAAACGTGCCTCCTAGGTTTTCTCCCTCATAGCTCTTGTGTCCTGGTCTCATTCTTGCTGTTCTGAAGAGTTCTTCCTTAGCTGCTTTTCAGAGGATGAGCTGTGCTAGATGCAATACCGTAGCATTCCAGTCAGTCCTATTTACCAGTCAGTACTAGGTTTTTAGTTTTAAATTCCTCTAGTTATGTAGCTCGCCGTGCAGCACTATTTTTCGAGTGCAGTTATCTGTTAGCTTAAGACTTTCATGACCCAGGAGGACACTTAAATCTCTCTTCAATCATTATGCCTCTGAACGCTTTCCCCTAATGTCCTAGCTTTCTTTTGGAATCTTTTGTCTTACAATTTTTATCCTGCATTTACCTGCGCTGAATTGCATTTGCCATAGTATGAATTTTTCCCGAATTACTCTAACCTTGTTTATTCTTGATGGTTAAGGTGATGCCATGTGGGGAGATAGAAAGGCACATGCTGTTCTCCTCAACCATCTGTCAGCTGCAAAGGGTGCTGAACTTAGTGCACCTCGGCTCACTGGCTGCATCCCCGTACAAAGCATGTGGGGATCCCACAAAGCTGCAGTGTCTCAGTGGTGCCGAGCCGCACTCTCCTTCCTCTCAGCTTTCTGCCACCATTGGCTGCCGCCGTACCGCTGCACGTGGCCGTCTCGCTCCGTAGCTGGAGGAGAGGATTGCAGCAGGAACTGTGCTGAAGAGAGAACAAGAAAGCAAAATATCGAGGGTAATGCCAGCAGGGCACCGCATACAGCTGCAGCCGCCGGGCTTTGCTTGGACTCTCTGGCAGAGATGTTGACCTGAAAATACTTTGAGAAATTGTCATTAAAGTCACATGGATTTGCTTATGCATAATCTTTTTTTAAAACAACAAAACAGTTTGTGCTGTCTCCAGGATTCATAGGAGCCATCTATTTCAGAGTGTTATTTACTTTTATGATGTTTATCTTTCGCCCACTGATGGGTGTGAACATCATTGGTTTTTACAGTGTGCAAAGAACTATTTTTACACTGGACCTTTTTTGCCATTTTAGTTTACACAAACTTTTCTTTTAAGGATTCCTCAGAGCTATAAAAACAATATAGCACAATCTGATGCTTCACAGTTAAGAGGAGAAATTGAAACACCCCATGTTTTTCATTTTAGAATTAAGTACTGTGTGAAGTAACCATTGAATGTGTCTATTTAAGGCATAAAGTGCGAATGATTTCAAATATTTCATACCAATTGCTTTTCTATGCCATTTTCGATTAATGGGCAATGTAAAAATAGAAAAAAAAAAAGTCATTTTATGTCAGGGATGAATTAAATGAAAACCTAAGAATTTAGAATAGCTTACTCATCCTTCTGTAGGTATGGATATTTCTTTGCAAGCATCATCACCTTCCTATAATTTATTTCTAATTATTTAGCTTGAAATTATTATTTCTTCATGCTCTCCCCTCAGCCAGGTGAGAGCTCCTATTCACTATAATTCACTGAGAAAGGCACTTTACTCTTGTACAGCTACAGCATTGTCTTCCTAGAAGAGGATTGTTGTTTGTTTGTTTTGGTTTGTGTTTTTTTGGATTAATTTATTTTTTTAGTTAAAATAAATTGACACTCATTAAGTGCTTATTTACCATCTGACCCCTTGTTTGAAGGGCACATGTCGTTAAATGCACAATCTCCTAAGAAGCTTAAACTCTGTGCATAGGAATAAGAATGTCATTAGCTGTTGTGACTTTGCCTCTGACCTGCACACTGTAAAGTCAGAATCAACTTCTTTGTTTGGTGGAGCATTAGCAGCCATCCTTGAGATTGCAAAGATGCGCTTGCTGAGGGAAAGTTCCTTGTGTATTATGCTGCTTACCTAAGGGTGATATTCAAGACACTCTCTGAACAGCCAGGCTGATTATTGAAAAATGCCTTATAGTAACTTCCAGCCTAAGTTGATCGATATTAGTGTACAGCTTTACTTGGGAGGGAGGGAGCTATTTAAACATTGAGAGCCTCCGGGATAACAGCGAATGAAAAAATAATGCAGAACAAATATGTTGAAGTGTTCAAGAGAGAAGAATATCTTGTCTCTGTGCAGGAAAGAAAAAAAAAGTTGTTAAATTGCAGCAGAAAAACCATTTGAATTCACTATTAATAAAGTGAAGGTGGATTTTTCCCTAGGCCAAAAAGACCAAAAAAAAAAAAGTAGAAGCAAACCCAACAAATTATAGTGCTCTTTAATGTAGACAGAAGCTAAGAGTTATCTACACAGATGCTCCCATTGAAAGCTTACCCTTACTGCAAGTCTCAGACATTGCTGGTCTTTGGCTCTGTTGTGAGCCCCTACCCTGCAGCTCTGCACCCTGAGCTCAGACCCATTCCGACTCCCCAGTGCAGGCAAAATTCAGAAATACCGATTTTTGTGCAAATAACACCAGAAAAGGAAAATCTCACTTCTTTCAGCATCATAGAAGAACATCTAACAATGCAAAGTGGAAGGGTCCTAGCTCCTGTAAATGATGCTTTTTTTTTTTTTTTCTTCTTGTGAACATGTAATAGTTAAAAGGTAAATGTTGCAGTGTTTTATTTTGATGCATAGGATTTTGCTAATGTTCAAATGATCTGCAACATTTAAATGCCCTGATGGAGCTGGGCATTGTTCTGCTTTGTTGTTGGGAAGGTGAGGAGAGAAAAGGGAAGGAATGACATTGCAAAAGAGACTTCCTACTCTGTTCTTCGCAGAACTTAAAAATTCACAGAAGTCTTATGGCAGATGATATCCTAAGAAACTAAAAGTCAAGAGAGAGATCATAGTCACTAATTTCTTCTGATTTTCTCAAGAACCATAATATTCTTACGTCTTCATTCCTCCACTGTGAACCCATGAGTCACTGGTTTTGTCAGTTCATGATTAAACCATCAGGCTACAGTACTGCATTCACATTATGGTTGAGGAGATAGGGGAGGATACAGGAGGAGCTGGTGGAAGCAGCCAGAAAGGACAAGGGGGATGGGAAGAAATGGGGTTGTTACCTTGGGAAAAGGGAAGCAGGTTTATCTCTTGGTAGAAAATAAGTTTTCATCCATCTTGTTCTAACGACGGGCCACGGCAAGCAGATTGACTTCTTGGAAGATTTTTGGACACTCATGCGAAAAGTGTGATGTCTTGTAGTGTCTAGTGGCAAAAAATGTTTTCTTGTGAGTGAATAAAATGATGTAGGCAGAGGAGGCTTCAACTATAGAGCCAAACAGGATGGAAACAAGGATAGATTCCTTTAGTAGGTCAACTAATGTAAGCTTTCAGAATTTAAACAAGTACAGAGCACTTGGCATCATTCTTTATCATTTTTTTGGATGTGTATGTTAAGGAGCAGAACTTCTGTCATTGCCAAGGGAGAGGTGGGAAAGCAATCAGTGTGTAACTCCCAGTTTCTTTAACCCTTTTCTGCTTTGTTTTAGTCGTGTTTGTGACTGGTGAGGGATTACTGGGAAAGACGTGAAGAATCTTCGTACATATGTTTCTTAGATATCATTCCAGTGTAACTCTGCTTACCGTGCCCCACAGAAACTTTGCAGTTTTGAGATGGTAGAGCTCTAAGAAGAGTCAGGGAAATGCTTTTCAGTGAAGAATTTTATTTTTTTTCTTAAAGCAAGTTAGTGACATGCCTGATTGTTGTACTGAGATGCTGAAGGGATTCTGTGGACAACGATTCCAGCTCCCGATGGCACTAACCAACCTAACCAACAGCACCAGCTTCGACCTCTGACTTAGGAATCGTATTTTAGGAAGTCTCACAACAGAAACACAGGACTGTAATTTTCCTTTGTGACTCATGCTGAGATACAGTCCCTGCGTGTCTTCTTGTCTGGGCACCTAGTAAAAGATCAGGCCACACCTGTTTATGGATGTAGCAAAATGGCAGGGAGCTTATTTTTATACCATTGATTCTGATGAATGTCACTTATAATCAACACCTCCGTGAGGAACTGGCTTGTGTGCAGAAATGCTCTTTAATTGAAGGGTGCACATCAGCAGCACAATGTGGTTTTGGTGTGTTTATCTCACGAAAGCCAGAACCACTGCATTTATAAAATATCAAATGCTTTGAATGGATCATATTTTATTATTTTTGTGATCGTGTATATTTTTTAATGTTTTTCAAGGTAAGTCATATTTGTAAAAAGTGGAAAGTGGTCACTTTAGAATGAGATAATTAATTCTGCGAAGGGCCAGATGACGATTTCGGGAAGCATTCCTGTCTTACAGAACATACAGGTCACCATGCTTTTCTGATGAGACAGAAAAAGGACTTGCAAGAAGCTGTTAGGTTAATTACTCTTCAGAAAAGAGGGTTAAATTCTGAGAAGAGTGCAACACTCTGTTGGTAGAATAATGGTTGCTAGCAGATTAAAACAACAAAAATATTTTGGAAATGACCCTCCTCCTGTGTTTTTTTTTTGTTTGTTTGTTTGTTTTCTTTTTTTTAAAGAATACAACAAATGGTGCCTGTGAATTTTGACAATGGCTTTTGAAGCTATTTTCAAGTGTGTGTCAAATGAAACTGCATTTTAATACATCAGTGAATTAAAAATAAAAGAACAATTTTAAAACTCAGTGATAGAGATCTATGGAATGGTCACCTGTTTTTTTCATGGACTCTGACATGGAGTTTAGAGGATGCTTGCAGTCTGTTTTGCCCTGAGCATTTTATTTTCAAACTGAGCTCTACTCATTTGGATCAGAAGCGTTGCCTATTCTTACTGGCCAGTGCTAACAAATTCATCATCAGAGCTCTGTTCACTCAATTACTGTTGTCAGCATTTTTGTCTAAACGTTTTGTTTTCAGGAGAACAGAGTTTTCCTGCAGCCCAACCCATAGTGTAAGAGGTATGTGTGGTGCTTGTAGAGCATGCTGCACATCATGGCCAACACAGAGCTTATGGTCATCAATCATTCGATTGTTCTTTAAACACTGTTTTAACAGGCATTCGTTGTATAAATGGATCAGGTTATTGACCTTTGCCAGCAATTGCTTGCTACATGTCATCATGCCTTAATGACATTATCAAGGAACATATTCTGTATTGTAGATACTTTAAAGGGTTCGTGCGTTGTCTCTCACTAGGACACATGGCTGGCTAAAGTATCTTGAATTAGCAAGTTATTTGATGTCATTATTAAAATATGCAGTACATTTCCAGCTACTTACAGAATAGGAGAGTGAAATACTTCTCATTTCTACAAAAGCAAAGCCCAGGAAGAAGAGTTATTTGTCGTGTTGGAATACTTGGTTTGAAATCCTGCCTCCTTTCTCCCTTACAATTTAATCTTCTACCTAGAATAGAGTGCTGCAGTCCTCTGAATATCCTGTGACAATTGTTTGACTGGTCTGCAGAGCTCCAGCTGCAACTCCTCCATTTCTAAGAATACTGTAGATCTAATTGGCACAATTAAATCATTACAGCACATAATAGATGGAACTTCTGACTGAATCAACTATGTTTTTAATGAAGATAAGAGTTTTTAAATTAGAATGGATACAGCTTGCTTTATTTACTTGTATGGGGTGGGAAGCTTGTTGACTGTAATGGTTGATTCAATTTAAATGAGGGAAAGTAGCCAGTATTCTATACGCTTACTTTTCTGGCTAAAATTTAAGGCTTTAGTGACTTTTCAAATCCCAAATGATGAAATGGAATTATTCAGCTGAGTGTTGTTAATAGTATACAGATATCTAGTATACAGACCTACTATGGTTTCTGTGGCTCCTCAAGTCACAATCTTTAACTAAAAGTTGATTTTCTCTTCACAGTAAAATATATGCATATCACAAAGTCTTAGAATCCTGTTTTTTTGTTTGTTGCATTAAAATTAGAACTGTACATAAATCAGATGGTGTGTTCTTAAAATCTTTTAAAATCTGTGTTAATCAGTAAATCTTGATGCCATTGCTATAAAGTAACTACATAGCATTACTTTCACTTTATAGAGGAGAGAGACTCCTAGAAATGTAGGTAGCCTGCAGAATAGATAAAGGACAAAATACAAATGTTACCCTGTTGTTGTATTCCTCTTTATATGCTTTTATATATATATATATATATATATATATATATATATATATATATATAAGAGGAATAGTTATTTCCAGGATTAAAAAAAAGGAATATTGTGGGAATCCCTTTATTAATACCTACTTCACATTTTCATAGCTCTTAAAATTTGGAAGGAGAACAATAATCATTTGTCCAGGCCTTCTGCATTGAGGCTGTAGAAATGTAACAGTTAATTCTAAAACAGAGAAAATATTCCTACCACCCAACAATAAGCTAGGTATAACTTGAAGGAACAAGCAACAAACAAGTCTAAAACTGGTGCAGGGAAGAAGAATTGGGACAAAAAAGCACTATGAAGAGTTTCTTCTAAGTAAATCTCCTCACAGCAATCTCCATTCTTTTTGCCAGGATTATATATGATTGCTGGCTTTGACAGCTCACTGTTGGCAACAGGTTTCATAAATGTCTAATCCAGCTGGATTGTTCTGTCTTCACGTTTCCTTCCTACATCAATAGTATATATTATTCAAAAAAAAAAAAGGAAAGAAAAGAAAAAAACAGAAAATGTTGGTAGTTTCCATAATGGGATTTAAGATAAATTAGATAATACGATCTTAATGATTAAAGTTATAAAGGCTGTCATGGTGTTTTATTTTGTTTTGGGAGGGGGAAAAAAGAGAAAGCTCACAACACATCCTTGACATCTTCAGGATAGATTCAGAGCTGGAATTTCAGCACTAAGACCTAACAAACATCGCATACAAAGTGCAGTAAATGCAGTATTCATAAATGTATATGCTTTCTGTGATTTCATGTCAGCAGGGTTCTGTAGACCCTCATTTGTATCAAATAAACTTCAAATGGTAAAGAATGCGTGCCAGGCAGGGGCAAGTATCACTTTGAATTGTTCCTTGTGTATCGTAGCTGAAATGGGAAACATGGCTGGCTTCCTGTTTGTCAAGAGTGAAAAACAGGCATGCTTTCTGTCGTTATTAGTAATAGTGTCAATTTAATAATGTATTCAGTCATGACAACAGGATTTACATTCTATTTGCTGATAGCTTGTGGGGGATAGTGGTTGGTTTAGGAAGGTAAAATCTGACGGCAATGCAGTATTCCCTGTAAATCTCTGTATCACATCTCCAATACAACAATGAAGATGAGTGCTGATAACTTGTTTCTAACAGTACCTTCCTCCTCCGTCATGGATGATGGCCAAACCTGCTTGCTAGTTTTTGTGCTACTACTTATCCTTATTCTGGGAAGACATTTAGAAATTCCCATAACATGAACGTTCATGGTTATGGCTGAGATTTCAATTATGACTGCGTGGTATATCGATAGACAAGAAAAACCAGATCAGAGATTTCAGGAGCACGATGAGGTGATGAGTTGTTTACGCTCAGCTCCTTGCAATCACGAGTGGCAATGTGGGAGAAAGTGCAGAGGTGCTGAGTAAGAATTTAGCAAGTGAATGAATTGAGAAAGGAATTAATGTGCTAATGGAGAATGGGAGAAATCAGACCATGAAGGGATTGGCTATGGAAGAAATGTAGCTATTGTTTAGTGTGCTGAAGTGGGGAGAGGCAATGGCAGGACTAGTTAAAAAAAAAAAAAAAAAAAAAAAAAAAGACCAGTACTGTGCTTAAATAAATAAATAAATACGATGTTTGTAGGTGTGTTCTACATTACTATAGGCGGTACCATAGATTTTTTGTCCAGGGTAGAAAAAAGGATACAATAATGTGAAAAGAAGTGTGAGAGCCTATATGGGAGTTTTAGGAAGGTGAATGGATGGGACCAGCATGTTTCCTATCAATGTCAAGCAGAAAGAATTGGACAGCTTGCCCAGAAATGAGAGAACTGAGTTAAAAAAGATGTTGAGGCTGGGTGAAAAAGAGGATGATCGTGTTGCATTTAATGAGTATAGATGGAGTGGGGACGTGTTGGGAGGACAAGGAACTGCTGTGTTGTGTTGAATTTGAATTGAAGGCTAAGCAATGAGATAGATCGGAGAGGAAATGGCACTGTAGCAGAGAGGGAAATCTGTCACTTATTAAGTAGTAGCTGAGTTTGTTTGTGCATGAGATTCTCCAGGCATAAATTACTGCAGATCTGTGGGGAGGAAGGGAACCAAAACCAGAGCCTTGCAGAGTGCTCACAGAGAGAGCAGGAACCTGGGTGCAAAGCGAGGAAGAGATTTCGAGAGAGAAAGCACGACTGGTTGTATCAGAGGCACATGTGAGCTCTCATTACCCACCAGCTTCTCCTGCCCATTTGCTTTTCTCCTGCCATCCCTCCCTCCTTCCCCACATACAGATTAAAACAACAATGGTGGAAGAAATAATCATCCTTATTACACATTTGCCAGTGGTCTGGAAAGCTTCCATGTCCATCCATCTGTCCTTGCAGTAAGCAGAGGAGTAGGCTCTTGCCGTCTCATTAGAAGCCAGGCAACACTCTGGGTCAGGGTGGGATTGCTTTCAAAATGCTGCTTAATTCCTACATTGTCTCTGGGTTTGGGATAGGGGGTTTCTAAGAGGAATCTCCACTTGCACCCAAGGTTGAATAAGAATTCAAAGCTGACTGGTAGGCACCTGAAAATTCCGATTATATCACTATAGGATATCCTGATAACAGAAACAGAGCAGTATGTGGGAAGTTGTGTGTTTTATTGGAATTATAGTAGAAATATTATTTAGACCCATTTGACATGTAGAGTAAATAGCATGAAAGAAATACTGACTTGCCAGAAATAAGTGACTTGCTGTAAAATCAAAGAAGTGATCTGTGGTCAGCTCATAGTCCCTTGCTTGTAAGTGCCCTGTTTTACTTCTTTGTAATTCAAAAGCAACTAAAGATAAAAAGAAATAAAATGAAAATAAAATAAACCCCAGCATGTCTTCAACAATTCCTTTGCTAAAACTTGTAATATGATGTGAAGGAGTCTGAAGCTTTCCTCCTTGATATTACATTAAAAAATTATTAACCATTTTTTCCTTAAGTAGAAATAATATTTAATTATCATTTAAACCAGTTCTTTAAAATCCCATAGTTTTACCCACAATAATCCAGGAACATTTAATAAGTCTTAAAATATTCATAACACACGGAGATCATTACTCTTGAGACCTTTGTACAAAGCAGTGAAGTGTGTTAGACATATGGCAGAAACCATTTCTTATTTCTTGCTATGATTATATGAAAGAAAGGATAATTCTCTGTTCTTTCCCCCGTTGCAATCTGCATGCCACTGTTTTATCTGTTGTGGGCCAAAGTCATCTCATACACATGTTCACTGAAGAACATGGAGTTAATCAGGCTTATTTTAGCTCAGTAAATATAAGTCCAATACTGGTAAACTATTGTTTTATTTCAGTTTTCAGCACAGTATTTCAGATAACAAAAAAGAGGAAATAATTTATTTATATAGCCAATATGACATTAACAGCCCAAACTGTATTACAGGACAGATGCTAGTACCTAGTTTCGTATTATTTGTAATTGTCTAAACTGTTAATTGCTGTGGCATTGTGTATTAAAAAAAAAAAAAAAAAAAAAAAAAGGCCTGTATTGGAAATACACATAAAAAAATCATAAATATCAGAAACCCTTGTAGTGGTACTGACTGTGTGTAGGCAGGATGGGCAATTTTGTTTTAATTATATTTCAATTTGACTGTCTAAAGTCAAGTGGAACCTCAGTGGATCATATGTAAAATAAAACTGTGGTTACAATATATGGTCATAATTCCCAGATCTGTTGTGTCGAAATGACAGTATAATAAGTAGAAGTTAAAATGTCCTCTGCTTTCAAGTCATCATAGTTGTCATTTGATTAAATAATAGTGCATTCTGTTTGATGTCTTGGCTTTATTATTCAGAAGCACTTCGGTATATGTGTCCTACCTTTGTATTCTGTGCTCCTGGCAACCAGGTACCCGTATAGGTTCTTATTTATGCACCTGCGGCAGATAAACTGCACGTTTCACTTGCACGCATGCTGCTTCAATATGGAACTTTAATTATTCCTCTTAATTGTGGTGCATTCACCAAAAAGAGGGAAATCATTGGTCAGGTACAAAAAGAAACTGCTTAGTATTTGAAGGAATTTGATAATTTTGTTGTAGTTCGTAGCTTGGCAGGTGGTAATAATGCTATGCCAGCACTGTCAAAATATGAAAATTAAAGTGACGATGGGTTTTAATGAAATCCATTTGACAAATATAATTAAGGTGTTTTAATATGAAGCCCTGTAATAAAGACTACTGGTGGACTCCCTGAGGTCCTGACTAATTGTGTAGATTGCTTTTAAGCTTTGAATAGTTTTATTGGATAATGAACTGTTAAGAAGTGTTAGATCTTTCTTAAGCAGAATTTGGTTTGAAAAAGAAGAGGAGAGACAGGCCTGAGGTGTGGCATTTTAAACATAATTAGAAGAGAGATTTAAGTTAACATCTTTGATCTTGCTGTCAGTTTTTGATTAGAGCTGTAAATGCTTTAATCAAGTGCAATGTAGTCATTACATTTCTAACTGTTTTTAAACTGCGAAATTACTGAGACACTGACATCGGCTTAACACTTCTTGAGAATTTCCAGCAAAATTATGTTTGTAAACTGGGTGTTTGCATTAAAATGTCATACTGCAATAATTTACCAGTTCTATAGATCCTGGGATAATTATATTTTGGTGCTCAAATAATTAGGGAAACCTTTATGAGATTAAACAACCCGTGGTTGAGGAGAGTGTGCCACTTTGGTTTTCATTTTGAAAATAATTTCTAATGCTGTTTTTTTCAGTTTAAATGATATTCAGACTACTACTTATAAGGAAAATGCGTATATAACAAACTAAGTGCAGTATTTTAATGACTGATATTGTGTCCTGCCAAGGTGGATTCCCTCACACCTGTTTTAGAAATGGGGAAAGAGGCACAAATATTTCCTTGGGGTACAGTAGCAGCAGAGCCAGTAACAAAACTGTTCTCTTAAGTCCCCTATTTTGCAACATTAAAGACTGCTCCAAGAAATTTTAGATTTTTTTTTTTCTAAGACTGGTGTCCAAAACAGCAATAAAATGTGAAAATGGCCGTGGGCACGGATATGTAAAACCAGTGAGGCTGGCCATCTGGATTGTACCTGCCCGTAGGTGGCATGCTGTTCATTTTAAATACAGAACCCGGCAGTCCAAGGCCCTTTCCCAGATCTGACCTTGCCCTCCCTATGTTCTTGATCTTTGAGCACAACAGAAAATCCAGATACTTGTCCCTTTGCTGTGCCAGGCTAGGGACTACTAGGCAGACTGTTTTGCTCTGGTTGGTCCTCTGAGCAGAAAAAAAAGCTACAGCAAAGAAATACGTACATCATCTGTTCTGCAGCACACAGAACATTCACACAAATAATGTTAACGCTGGCCTGCCAGCAAGTCCTATGAAATTGTTAATTACATCCCACAGCAGCCCACCTGATGTCTTTGGCCGCATGTCCTGCACGCTAACATATCCGAGGACTGGCAGACCAGAGGAGAGGGGAGATCTGATGCAAACCTAGGACGTCCTCACAGACTGTTCAGCTGCCAGTGCTTCTTCATGGCACCTCCAGTGTGCATCGCTGCTGGTGGCAATTCAAGGAACACCTAACAGAGAGAAGCAGTCTCTCTGGTAGCCCTGACCCAAACCACTGAGGGCCTCAAAGATCATTTCCAGTAGCTGGAATTGCACTTGGAGCACTGCAAGCAGCTGCTTTGGTTGGATCCAAGCAAAAACCCACTTCCCTACACAGTAAGCTGCTCTGTTCTGGAGCAGTTTGTTTTTGCAGTCTCCAGATGTGCCCCTAATTAAACCATATTGCAGTAGTCTAATGTGAAGATGCCAAAAAAGTGTTGCTGGGTTCCTCCATCAGAAGAAATCACGCTTATCTTAGACGCTTACTGAAAACTCATTTTTTGCAACAATTCTTCCTTGCAGGGATCTTTTAGAAACAGATCGTGCCTACATGCAGTAAAGGCCCCATGTAAGTCTACCTCTTAAACACCATCTGAAGAGCTTAACTTGATCCTAAAATATAATTCTGCTCTGAGGATTGCTGTAAAAATGTATTATGGGAAAGTCTTTATTTCCATCTCAGCAATTTCCAGAAGAAATATCTTTGGTTGACAAGTACAAGAGCAGAGATTTATATATATATATATATATATATATATATATATATCTCCCTGCAAACTCAGCCTGGATTTTAAAATCAGTCTGTATTCTTTCCTTCTTATATACCTCCTGATAACAGTGATTTGCCAGACCATCAGGTATTTTTCATTGTTCTCTCTGTTCCCTTGCTGTGGGTTTATTGAGTTAGTGGTTTTCTCAGCATTATTCTGTGTGTAATCGAAGGCAACATTGAGGATGGAAATAACAGACACTTAACTGATATGTGTGAAAAAGGAGCAGAATCCATAGCTGTGTTGGTCCTGCAGGGTACAAATAAAAATATAAACAGGGGGGAGATGGCTTATGATGGGCAGATCTAAGTGTCGGAAGACAGGAGGCTGTGAGAAGAGTGTTGTGCAAGCAGCACGGAGTTGGCTATGTTGATGTTTTGTCCTGTAGGTGCAGGTTTTTAAATTACTGTACATTTCAAATGAACACAGACTCTAACTGAGGTGTTTAAATTATGTATAAAAAACAAGACTCAAAGTATAATTAAACACACAAACTACTAAAATTCATCAACAAAGAAAAATGCAGATATGTGCAAAATGTCACAATTTTCTCCATAAAGAGGTGTTACTGCTCCAGTTGTGATAGGTGGTGTCTCCTTAGACCAGCTACGACCACCAGTTCTACAGCATTGCTACAATGCTTCATCTCTGTCTGGTTCAGGTACTTTTGTCCCCGTTCTTTCTCAAATGTCTTACATGGTCTTTCCTCATAATAGTCTCATGTTTTCAGGATGATGATATTTTTGTTCATTTTATTTATACAGCACTGAGAGTAAATAGGTATTTACCTTGATTGTAGCTCCTAACTTAGGGGCCCTGCACCATTCCCCAAGTGTGCTTCTCTGGATTGCCTTGTTGTAGGTGAGGTTTCTCTAGCAAACCCCTCAGCAAGGTCTATGGAGTTGGGTATCATGAACATTTCTTTAAGGTCCCTCCAGATGCCAGACCAAAAGTCTGGGGCAGAGCTGACCCACAGCCAGAGCAATAGCCTATGGACTGTCCTTTCCCTCTGCTCCTTGGCCCTTCATTTCCAAATAGCTGCTTTACATCTCCAGAGCCCTGATGGAAGGAAGATCCTTCCATGCAAGCAAAACCACTGTTGTGACAAAACTGGTATGCATTAGACATCACAAGGTTTTCTAGTTGTAAATTACTCACTGAATAAACCAATTTCTTTTTTTGAAAGGGGTTCTTCCTCTCCAAATTGCCACCTCTGTGGAGAAATGTTACGTTTTCAAAGGAAACTGAAGCTTCATGAATAATTTTGAATTCATTTTGCCTCTTTTATAGATTGACTTTTAAAAGATTTGGGGGGAGGTGGTAGAAACCTTGAACAATAACTTTACTCAGCAATCTCTATTTTATTTTTTTTTAAACCTCAGTGCTTTTAGCTTCCTACTTTGCAATACAGTTCTTTTTTATGGTGTTTAGATTTTGAAAGATTTAGTTGGTGGGAAAGTAGGAAGCATGTTGAAAGGATGAGCTAATTAATGTTTCCTCAGCCTATCTAAAATAAGCTATTGTGTTAGAGTTTTGCCATGTTTGTAATTTATGCCTGTTAAACCTTTGTTTTATCATCTATTACTGACTTCTACGCTTCTGTTTGCACTTACTGTCTATAACAAACATTTCATTTTATTTGGAGAAAAAACGGTTTCAGTTACTTCTACTGTACCCGAAAAGGAGAATGGGATTTGCAAATGATAAATGGGGAAGTTGACTAGCTAACTAATAAAGATTTGTCTTAATCAAGTATGATTTGTCAGAACAGGAGCGCACTGGGGTCAGGGCACATGCAATGAATAATACAGCATTCACTGGAGAAAAGGACCAGGCAGAAGGCCTCATAAATATGCTGCGATTACCCATTGCTAATTCGTATTCAAAGAATGAGTTGCACTGAAGCCAGCTTCGAGGTTGCTGAGCTGTTCACCTGCTTTGTGGGCTTTCCAATGTTTAAGAAAGTTTTCATATATATATACACACACACATTTTTTTTTCCTTTTATTTTTTTCAGAATGCTTTATTTTTGCACAGAATGCTTACACTTCTTGGTCAGTGATTTTAAGCATTATTTATTAATAATCCTCTAGGTTTGTTTTATTTTTCTAATGTCTGGACACTATCTGCTTTCTATTTTTTGTTGTTTAAATATGAATGTGAATACAGCAGGAGATACTTCCATTCACATTTAAAAGGAATTGCTGAACAGTACAAGAAAGGTTAAAACACTCTTTAGGTCTTTGGAAGTATTTAAGATCAAACAAGCATAGAGTTTTTGCTTGTGTTGCCAGCTTTCCTGACTTTCTAATCAGTCTGTGTATTCAGGATAAACTTGGTGCATTGGAATATTGAACAAACCCAAATGTCATTCTTTTTGGCTCTGATTTTGTTTTCATTTGTTAGAATTGCTTTTTGCTTCTGGTAGCCATTTCTCACATTGAAGCAGTTGAAGGAAATACTCTTCTCATGGATTTTCCAATGTCTAGAAACTGAGATGCTGCCAAGAACCTTGTTCTTACTTTTTAGCTACATAAATAGGTCATGAAGAAAAAGAAAAAAGTTTCAGTGCTTACAAATATAAGTTTCAGTGCTGACAAATATAATTAGCAGACTTTTTTCTTTGTCTTTGCACTGTTTAAATGTTATATGCTGAGTCTTTGCATAGTGAAATGTTTGAAAAAATCTTTTGCTCCACACTTCAACTTTAAAATATATTTCAAAATTTAAATTGGTTTCTTCTCTTGTGATAGCCTAATGTGACTTTGTTTTCTGTTGGTTGGTTGGCTACTAGTCAATCTCATCTATTTGGTGCTAAACTCTGTCTCTTGAAGTGCATTAATTGCATTAAGAGTAAATCAGCAATAGAGGCAGGGCCAACCTTCCGATTTTCAAGGCCTCGAGCTGCTGAATGCAAGAGTCTAAGTTGCCAAGTCTCTGCCTACATGTTTTAAGTCTTTGAAACAATGAATACTGCAGGGTCCAAAGTAATTATTTACACTGCTTTGAGCATTTTTTATTAAATTATGACTATGAATCCAGCCTTAGTTAGACGAACCAAAGATCCCTGTTGTGTCATCTTGTTGCTGTTTGGAGTCATAGGTTTAATTAAGTGATGGTTTGCGGACCAAGTTTTCGAGGGTATGTTAATGCAACTTGATTTAGATGCAATCAGTATCGCTAATATTCTCCACTGCTAAATTGTTTTCAGAAAAATTCAAGATTGGCAGTGCTGTAATGAAGCAACAGCCATTCTCTGCACCACAGCTAAGAGCAAGCAGGGACTTCTCCCATCCTGACAGCACTTAAAGTAGAAGGAAAAGGAGATGCTGAGGGCTGCCATACATAAGTGATTGAAATGGGAGTAGCAAGTCGTTTACTAATCTTGAGGCACTAAGCAAGGATTTATTTTGCCTTAGAACTTTTCTGAAGGAAAAAGAAAAAAAGAAGTGCAAAGGGAGGAATTTGGAGTGAATGAGCATCGCCAAGCTGGTGCATGGCTAGAACAACGACTGGACCTCAATATAGACAAGCACTCAGGAGAATCAAAGTCTGCCACCTCCTGTGAATGTTGCTGTGAGGATGTTAGTACGGGAGCTCAGATAGATGGGTGATGGGAGTAGACAGAAAAATATCAGTTAGTGAGAAATGAGTAGTTTCATACCATCAGATTGATGTAAGTTAGGATTTCAGAAAAAGTATGAAACCTTAGAAAAGGAAAAGGCTACTAGAGGTGAAGTTACTAGGTCTGTCACATATCATCTTTCTCCTTTCTTTTTCCTATTTTCTTCTCATTCGTCTGCCTTTTTTTTTTTTTTTTTCCTGAGGAAAGACAGAGTAGGCCTAGACCATAAGAGGTGTTGGTTATGAAATGCTCCCAGTTTGTTCTTAAAAGTGTGTGGTATCTTCCTCAAATATCTTTTCTTCCCTTTTCTTCCTTATTTTGAACAAAGCACAGTGTCTGAATTCTGTTCAGATGTTCTCGATGTTTTTCTTTCCGGGTCCCCTGGTCAGACCTCGGGACTGACAGACCCCTTTTGCTGGTGGGCAATGAAAATAATTTTATGAACATCCATTATAGCTTATAGAAACTTTTTCCATTTGAAAAATGTTTGTATTTTAACTTTGGTGGACATCTTGGACTTTGGAGGAATTGGGAGGTATTTTTAGGTGTTTTGTGCTTTCACTATAAGACCATGCAACTTCTTTTATCCTCACTTGTAACTGAACTTCTGAAAGCTCTGGAAGTGCTAGATGTCCTCAGTGTGCGCTGTTGACTGTCACTACTCTTCCTAACGTACAGCAGTTATATCTGCGGAAGAAGCCAACCAGTCTCTACAAAACATGTAGCTAATTTTTATTTTATTGTGTTAAGTGACTACTTAACAACATGCACATTAACTTATCTGTTGCAGATTCTTGAGGCATTTGAGCAACAGCTCTCACATTTCACTTCTCTGCAACTCTCTTGTTTCTTTAAATAGTCTCTCCATTGGCTTATAGCTATTATATCATCCTTCACTTATCTGTATTAACCCGTATTTGTCATATAATAATTTTAATGATCTAAATCCCCATCTCTAATTATATTGGCTGTTCAACATAATATATATCAACTGTGAGCTTGTAAATTTATAAGACTTTTACCTGTGTCCCTACACATAAAGACGTGTCATCACTTTCTTTATTGACTTTCTCCTGTCATAAGCATAAAGCATTTGACTCAACCCTGAATTCTTCTGACTCTTACAACATATATTTTCCAACTTTGTAAATTTACTTGCTGCCACCTCTGAACAGCTAGTATTTAACACTTTCTAGTATATTTTTTCCCAGAAACTGTCATTGATGATTTATTGCTCTAGTCTACTAAAGTTGTAGACTAGACAAACCTTTACTTTGTCCAAAACACAGTGGCAATGTTTTGAAAAAAAATAAAATGCGCCAACTTTTAGTATGTTTTCTGAATTTCTACCTGTATCAGTGTAGTTCTTCTCTAAGAATATTCCATAAGCTTTTGCTATGTCTTCACAGCATGCAGTGTCTCTATGCAAAGATAGCAGAAAAGCGCGTTCCCCAAGTGCTTTTATTCACTAAGCAAGCCTGGGGATCTCAGGGTGGAAATGTTCTCCATTCTGATTCTTTCTCTCACAACACACAGTGGAGTGTGGTTTTTTTGTTTGTTTGTTTGTGTTTTGTTTTTTTCTTTTTTGGTTTGGTTTGGTTTATTTTACTGAGTTTATTTCCTCATTCTGTAGAGCAGCCATCTTGATTTTTAACTTGATCTTCTCTTTTTCTCAGTATGAATTAATTTGTCATTTCCCACCTCTAATTACATAACTCACAAGCATGAATTGTGACAGGATTGCATGCATGCACGCATATGACAGGATTGGACAAATCATACTTTCAGGCATCGTTTCTATGATTCAGTTGTTTTTAAGCCTTCTAAATGTTTTTAAAACATATCAGAATATCTGCCACCTCTTATGAAACATATTTTCTTTCTTGTTATGTAAATACGTACAGATATACAGGGTACATTCTGAGAAGCAAAGTGCTATATAAACCAAGTAGAATTCTTTTATTTTTTATATGAAAAGAAAAATGTAGACTCTGTCTTCAAAATTCATAAAAATACACATTTATTTATCCAAACGTCTGGAGAGGTTCATTCCATGTCATTCCTGTCTCTTGAGTAAATATATTACTCATTCTTAAGAAAAAAAAATTATTGACTTGAGTCATTAGAAAAAGCTCTTTCAAAATCAGTTTAGCTGATAAAGTAAATGAGTACATAAATGGCTAAAAGAAAAAAAAAAGTAAAAGGAAAAACTAGTCAAGCACAAATAACTCTGTATACCTGATATGTGTGTAAGTAAGTATTAGAAATCAAGCTTTGTGGAACATGTATTAAATAATTATGATTTGTACTTATAAATAAATATTGCATATAGGTTACATGCAAATTCCAAGCAAAGGGCACATTCAAGATTGTAAGGCATCACTAGAAATGGTTGTTGTCTTTTGGGTGTATCTCAACATAAAAGTTGAAATCCATGTGCCAGTTTTTGCAGAGATGAAGAGAGAAGTTGGGTTTGCATTTGTTGTTTTTGTTTTGTTATGTTTTTTCAGTTGGGGAAATCTTCTTATTACATATTTTTATGCAACAGGCTCTCGTGGAGCCAGGCACCATTTGTGTATGACCCACATCATAACATTATAACCAAGGTGTTCAGCCCTGAAGAAGCTGATTTTCCATACGCTATTCAAACAACTTTAAGGTCCAATGTATTTGCAGCTGTGAATTTTGGCATTTGCCTTTTAAAGCTGATGCTTGTTAATGAAGTTATGTACTTCTTCAGACTTTTTTTTTCTTTTCATCACAACATTGTTTAAGACAGAGATAACTGCTATATCCAACATTCCTGCTCTCTGTCAGTAAGTAGATAATAAATATGTAAATGCATTCACCCTTCTGCTTTTTATAGTTTAGCTTCAGTTTTAGAACATAATTTTCTGCATCATTTTGGGAATTACAGGTAGAAGGTGCAGCACCAAATAATTAACTTTGTTAAGATTCTATGGAAATAACACAGTTACTAGCAACATATAGCACCCTTCAGTTTGTGTATCGGTCTTACTTCATACATCTGCACTACAGTACATCTTAGAAACATGACCTTTTCACATAACTGTAGTAGCATCATCAATGATTTGCATTGTAACTAGTCTGGAAAGATCTGTACAGCATTGTTGCACTAAAAGCGTGAATCTACCACACAGATGAAGTTTTTAAGTGTCAGGAAAACATCAGAGTCCTGGGGAAACTTGAAAAAATGATAGCAAGGAGATAGCAACAGCATCAAGCTTATAATTAGCTGTACAGTGGGCTAATGTTGCTTTTTTTCTCCAATCCCAAGCACCTTCAGTTGCAAACCAAGTGAGGAGACATGTCTTCATATCATTTATGAGTCTGTATTTTCTTTATTTATTAATATTTTTGTTTGACTGTCTTGACCTTCCAGCTAAAAATCGGGTTTCATTGTCATCAGTGAATTTTCTGAGAGTAGAACAAGGATATGAAAAGAATCTGTGGATAAAGGTGTCAATTTATGTTTGCGAACTTATTGTGAGATTATGTTACCTCCGTTATGTCTCTTTGTTCAACTTATGTTGTTATTTTAGCCCAAAAAAGGCCAAAGATCATCAGCTAAAGTGCATGTAGAGTAAAGCTGCTCCTGTAAAATTGATGATACGTCCAATTATTTATCTATAGAGGCTGCTGGGAAGAAACGCAACTATCTTAGTTCTCAGACCCCTCTGCTAGGTTGAACTTCATGGCTGAAGGTTTAATCCCTAAGTGTCATATCAACAATTCATTCTGTGATATTCTGGCTGACATGCTCTCCTTCCTTATTTATTGATGTCTTCAGTCATCAACAATGAGAGGAAAATACACTATTCGTCAAAGTGATGGTGTTTTACCCTCGCTTACAGTTGATGCTGCTGTCACATTGATGGTTGGAAAATAAACTCAATCATTATAAAAAGCTGAGAGTGTGAACTTGCCCGTGACAGGAAGAAGATGAAAAAAAAAGAAAAAAAACCACAGTAACTTGCTTAAAATTGGTGTAAAGAAAATAGAGATGTTTCCTATAAAGATATTTTTGAGCTTTGTTTGGGAAATATCAAGCCATTTTAGCCATTTATTTTGAAGTTATTCCTTTGAAGGAAAATCTGTTCCTTGCACTCCTTTATGTCTTTGCAAACGTACATATAATTTTTAGCAATAAATATTTGTTATCATTGTCTCATGCTACTACCTGGTTAGCAAATTTTTTTTTTCCTCTTTATTTTAAGTTTTTTTGCTTTACTTTTTCTCTCCCAGATTACACTGAATCTATGTATCTGTTTCTGTATGCCAGTATTTTAAGTGCTTTGATGAAGAATAAGCTTAGTATAGCTTCATCCAGCAAGTCCTTTAACGTACAAACATAGGCAAAGCTCTTTCTTGAATCACTTTCTTAGTCTACCATTTGTATGACTGTACTGCACCTCACAGCTTTTTTAACTCAATAACCACATATCTTACCACATTTCACCTTTGGGAGGCATTGTATATACAGCTAAAAGTGAAGAGCAGCAAGCCAAGAGGGACAAGATAGCATAATGAGGATGTCAATTTGTGGTCAGATATCTGAGGAAATATTTATCTTACTTGTACTGCACTTGGCAACAGATAGAGAAATATATATGTAATGAATTTCCGTAGACTTTATCTAACAGTGTATACGTTCTGTTAAATGCATTTAGAAAAAAAAAAAAAAGAAAAGAAAAAATTGCCTGTCCCACATTTTAAAAGTTTGAGGTGATTCTAATTTGGATTGACTCCAAAATGGACTGTATGTTTAAAAAAAAAAATAAAATAAAAAATAGTAATGTTCTTTCTACTAACATATCGTTGGTTTTTTTACCAATTCATTTTTGTACATCTCCTCACAGTGACATTTTAAATCCAACTCATTCACCAGAACAACATGATTTCTGTTGTTTATAAAAATAAAATGAAATGTTTTTATAGTTTTACTTAGCTAGCAGCCTAGCTAAGTTGCCTAAACGAATGTGCGCAGAAATACCTGGTTGTCTCACACTTGCAGTGTGTCCTGAGGCAAGTTACAGCTGCTTCAGCTACTTGTGTCTGCTTCCCCACCTGTAAAATGGGAATGATTTAACTTATTTTTCTCCTTCAGGGAAATACAGGGAGGGTTTCTTAATGTTTCTGTAGAGCTTTGAAGATTAAAATCTCTTCTCTATATTTGCCGCTATTATTTCAGTCAAAGAGGAGCGTTTGACTGAAGCTGTTTGAAGAGTAAAGTTTTGGCATCTTGAGTTGTCTTTGTACCGTATCTTGAGGCTTGGATTCCTCTCTCTGCTATAATTTTGCAACCTTTGGTCCAACATGAGCTGCGGAAGCAAATAACCCATGAGTAAACAAACAGAGATGCCAATAGATTAATGTATATGTCTGCTGTTAAAAACATATCAGGAGATGCATCACAGTGTATCTCCAGTTTTGCCAGGAATAGTATCTGATGAAGCAAAATAGACACCAGTAACTGGTTTGGGCGTAGCCCAAAATGACTTTTATTTAAGTATCAATGGTAAAAGCTGAGAAGCACAAGAAATATATTCTTCTAATATATTTTTTCAGTATCCTTAGATGTATAAGTATTGCTGGTGTTCTTAGTGAAGGCTTCCTGACTTCCTTGCTAAGGCAAGGAGTGGGCGTAAAGAGTGCATGGGAAGTATGAACACCCATCACTTAGAGCAAGTTTTAAAGTCTTCTTGCCCTTGTTTTGTCAACCAAAATCAGCATTGGTTTCCAGGGCCTCCAAAACCTTGGCAGATTGCAAGGGGACAGCTTCTGGTTTGGTTGTTGCTTCTGCAGTTTTATGTTGCTTGGAAAAGTTAAAATTTAGTATAATGATACCTTCCTCTTTGCAGTTAGGAGTGATTAAGCTATCATATGTATTAAATGCTGTTGTTCTTGAAATAACTTTGTTGCAATCTAACCTGGCATTTTGAGGCCTTACAGTCACAAGGTATATTTTTCACAATTTATATTTTGATTTTTTTAATGCAGAGCAGATTGGACAGGAGATGCTGGAAAACCTCAGCCATGACAGAGAGAAGATCCAGCGTGCTCGGGAAAGGGTAAGTTTGATAATAAGTAATTGCTGGTCGTGGATTTTATTTGCTTTGGGCAAGTTCACTGTGCATGCAAAAATAATCCAGCATATTGGTTAGTTTTATATAAATCAGCTGCTATCGTGAGATATAATCACCATCTGAAGCAAAGCACTTAAAAAATGTATTATATGGGCCCAGTCCTGCAAATCCTCTCCCACAGGGAGTCACACTGAAGCCACCAAAACCCACCATTGCAAGCAAGCTTTGTGTCACCATCACCACAGTCAGATCTGCTTTTTGTCTTTTGAAAGACTTTTTTTTATAGTGTCCATTGCAATCACCTCTTGTACTCTCTAAAACAAAGTTCTGTATCATGTTTTAGCTTCTAATAATTGATCAACAGCTGCTCTTTGTAGCTGCAGGTGCTAATAATTGCCTTCTGAGGATGTATGCAATAGTTGCCACCTTTTCTCAATGTCCCCAGTGTTGTATGGGCAAAACCAACATTTCTTTCTGTGTTAGGGTTTCCTACATTGCTGCTCTGTCACTGCAGTCAAAAGGTGTCTATGTCATGTTTGGCTTATGTTGCCTCTATAATTTAGAGCGTAATGAAGATGCCCATCCAACTCTTACAACTTCTCTAAACTTCAGTCTAAGAGATTTGACCCTTTGGTTCTGATTTCTGCTCACCGTTTCAGGAAGATCTCACCAGCTCTGCTGACTCACCCAGAACACGGAGTGACTGAATCTGTGACTTTTTATCCATGACACACTGATCAGACACTTTCTTGAGCATCCAGTGTTGCCAAAGCCAAGTCATCTTACAGGCCTCTAGCTGACAAATGCCACTTAAGGAAATTCCTTGATATGTCCCAGGGAGTTTCGTTACCTGGATAGCTCTGATTGGTAAAGCCCCATATGACAACTTTAACGAGGCATTTTGTGTCAGTTATACCAGTTGCTTCTTGAAGTCCTGGGCATTAGCTACTTTAAAACATTAAGTATAACTAAATCATTAGATACAAGGATTGTGAGCATTTACCAAGTGTTGTTCAGGCAACTTTGTATCTTGTTTTCCCTTCAGTCCTCACATTCCTTGTGACTGCTAAGTCTGAGATGCTTTTTTGTTTCTGTCTGGACAAATAGAATCTGGGCAATGGAGCTGAATAACATGCATCTCTGTGCTGATCCTAAAAATACTTGTGAAAATTAGAGAAAGAGGAGGCATGGTTCTGATGACTCCTTATACACATAGTTTGTAGCATAAATTTTGCATTCTGCATGGAAAGCAAATTTCATTGATGGAAAAACATGCAAACTGTAAAGCACGAGATTAAATATAAGAGTATTCTAGGAAAGTACATCAAATAACAATTCTGCAAAAGATCTTGTCATAAATGGAAGATCTCAAATTCCAAAATTTTATTGTATGCCACTTAAATATTTTGTCTAGGGAATTCAGAAAAGTGCATCTGTCTATATACTCAAATGTAAAGTTAGGGATGATCTTGGATAACTTCACAAGTTTTCCATTTTGTGGAGGTTTTTTAACCTCCTTGGTTAAAAAAAGTGTCTTTTTGTGGAGGACAGACGGTGTTCTATCAATGCATAATAGCTCTACACTGAATACATGCAGATATTGTCTTATCAGCCTGGGAACTAATCGGTCTTCTGAAAGTCAAATGTCATCTTGAGTATGACGGCCAGTTCTTAGCAGTTTAATCTTGTGAAAATTAGAAATATTTTCTCTTGAGCAAAATGTAAATGAGGTAGTGTCTCTATAGTTTGGTTAAATTTACGTATGTGCTTTCCTGTCAGAAGAGTAAAATGCTTGAATGAAGAAAAATGCAAGACATAGCTAGTATTATTTGGAATAAATGAAGATGACGTGCAGTGCAACATACATGTATAATAACATCCATGAAAGAGGAATTCCCTAAACTATCTCTTATTTTTTAAACCAAAGAGAAGAGATAAAAGCTCTGCTACAGGAGCCAGAGAGGTTAACTGTACTATAAAGGACTCTAAAAGATGCAATACTTTTTTAGGAAAGCCTTGAATTAAAATGTACGTAAGGCAGACAAGATATCAACATCTTCCTCATCTTCCTTCTTTTCTCATTATTATTCTCCTTATTATTTTTAAAAGCTTTCTTAAATACCGTGCAGATTTGCCATTGCTAATATTAAAGCAGCTTTCAAAAGGTTTTCACTACAGCAAGGAAGTGCCATTATATGCCATTAAACAGTTTTGCATGCCACCAATTCTTCGGCCTCTGTAGTGCAATGGTATTAGTTAAGAACGGATGGAAGAGCTACCATCAGATATTTCAGTTTTAAATAAAAACAAACTTACAGTTTGAAAAAAAAAAATACATTTTGGATTGGGTTGTTGTTTTGTTTTGCTTTGTTCTTCCCTGCCAATGCAAAAAGAGAAGGCTTTTTTTAGTGTTCTCTTGGAATGTAGCTAGAGATCTTCCAACTATTTGTGTATGTGTTTGTTTATTTTTAACGTTTCTTTTGCTTATTTTGTGTGTGTGTGTTTTTATTATTTTATTGCCATAAAAGTATGAGGTCATCTTGCTTAGAGGACTTTGTCAAACCTCTGCGGTTCAACTTCCCCATCCTAACTATCAGTACCGATTCTAGCTGCCAGGTAGAATCCTGCAGCAAGACAAGAAAGTTAGGATCAAACATCTAATAGTAAAAAGGAGAGAGCTACTTTTCTGTGAAAAGGGAGAAGAAGCCCCAAGTGTTAAATGCATCTTTATGAATAATAAAAGACCAATGTAAAGCATACATTTGTGCTTTAGATTCCCTTCTAGCATGGGTAAGAACCTGGCTTTTTCATGAGCCTTTAAAAATTATGATATTTTTTCTTCTGTTACTTGTGTCCAACTGGGCTAAACTGCTTTTCTGGAGCTTGAATTGTCTAGATGAATCAAGAAAAAAAATGAGGGGATGACCTCTCTGAAATATAATGCTCATCTTTGTTCCATCATGCTGCATAATTATAGAGCTCTGAGAGTCAGTGCAAGCCTTCCCACTGAATATGATATTACTAAGAGCTGTCTTGGTTGGTGTTACCCAGTCCCATCTTCTATGTGGTATTTCCTTAATGCCTTTTACAAGAACAAGACAGAAATTTATACATAAAGGTTATGTGTCATTGATTGCAACTACTTATTTCAGTAATAAGCATTACATCTGGTAGCAAATATTTACAATATTAGGCTCCAAAACAGCAACTGGTTTTAATATTGCTGCTATACACATATTCAAGATAAAAACAGTGGCTTGTTATGGCGAAGGTGATTTCTTATTGAAAGACTGCCTGTTTTCTTGGCAGTGTTGCTGTTTCAGTGAATTTATAACACAGGATGCATGTCTTCTACAACAAAGTTTCTTTAGTAAGAAGTCAATGAGTCAGATAATCCTTTCAATCTGATTTGATAATGAAGAGGAAAATATTCAACTTTCATAAGGAGAAGAATGTTTTATGTATGTATACACAGCTGTGTTTAAAAATAGTGGTCCCTGCTATTCTGTAACTGACAACTGTTAAACTATCCTTTATAGTATATTTTGATGTCACCCTTGTTTAGAGATCTCTAGAAAGTCCAAAGATGTCTGTCCTTCAGCTGTCTGTAGCAAAAGAAGAAATAGGAGAGTAATTCTATTCTTCCTATACACTATAGTTCATTATTTCTGGACTGCCTTTTGTGAGATACTAATGCAACAATAGGAGGAAAAATTTAATCCCTTTTAAAGAAAAATAGAAAATATTTTATTTTTAATATGAATTTCATTTTCTCCATAACCTTTCTTTTATTATCCCCCATTTCACTTTTCATTCAGTTGTAGTTTTACCTATTTTGCAAGATTTTTGAACTGTAGAACAAGTCAGCTAATGAAGTTAAGCTGTCAGTGTAGTTTTCCTGTGTCCTATTAAACTACTAAAAACACTTTTTCCAGTGAGTGATCTTTACATGCAAAAATATATATTATACAGATGTGCACTTTGTGCATACTATACACATACCCGTGTCATTTACAGATTGTACATAAAGTATTTGGGCATCCATTCCACTGATGGCTGCTGTAAGGTCACAACAGGTTTTGTATTTAAAGGGCAGTATGGGCATATTTCTTTTATGCGGAATCAGTAAAATGGCACTGTTCTGTATTACTGCTTTTTCTTTAAACTAGTGTCTTTGAAACACAGTGAAAGAAAGATGTTTGTTTTTCTTTTCATAAAGCATCAGGAACACAGCACATGGCTGTCCCTTCGTCCCTTGATGCATTCACTCATATACATAACCAATACACATACACACATCAATGGGAATTACAGATACCGATCTATAGAGCATCTACCTTCAACCTGTTGTTTGTAAAGCTTTTGCTCTTTATCCTGATTCATCTTTGTTGCCTCAGTGTCTTATCTTCCACTGGTTTCATCTTTGTGGAAGTGAAGACCAGACAAAACATTTTCAAATTTCAGAGCTTCGGTGGCTTTCTCACGTGTGAGTTTGTTGCAGACTGAAACTGAAGTTGATTGAATCAAACAACAATAGAAATAGCTATTCTTTGTACAGAATTGAGTACATGTGACGTTTGATTTTAATGGGACTCTTTTCTCCCCAGCTTAGAGAAACAGATGCAAATCTGGGGAAGAGCTCCAGGATTTTGACAGGGATGTTGCGAAGGTAAGGCCAAGGTAGGGACACTTCCACTCATTCTTTTTTTCCCCTCTTTCCCTCTGTGCCTTTACTTTTAGTTCTAGTTCAGCCTCTGCATTTTGCTGACTTACCTGACTTTTTTACACAGGTTGCTATGTAGAATTTCTTCAAATGAATTCTGATAATGAAGCAGGCAGGGTTAGATAGAAGGCTTTATCACAGCTATGGAAAGAATTTTCTGTAGCCTGAGGGATTACCCCTTGTTCACTCATTTATCATCTTTGTTTCTTTGTATTTGGGGCTTTTTTGGTCTGTTCTAAAATTAAGCTTTTTGATGATGGTTTCCTGCATTCCTTATTCTCAGATGTTTTCAGGATTTCAATGTTTTCAGGATTTTTTACCTATTAGATTTTATGTGAGAAAGTTTGTAAATCTTTTGGGGCCGCATAAATTTGCTAACAGAGAGCAAATGATCAGTTCTGTCTGAATAGATTGAGCAGACACATTGTAAAATGTTGTGATTTTAGCATGTTTCTTCCATGTTTTTAATGTTGTGCAGATTGTCCTTGGGATTAAAGTAAAATGATACAGAAAGGGAAAATTTGCAACATCCTAAAAATCTATGTGGGATTGAAGTGAGGGAGGTATCCACTGATTATTAGCCACCTTAAATTATATCAGTACCTTTACAGACAAATTTTTTGAGTTCGTGGCATCTCTGGATATGTGTTCTTTACCCAGTGAAGAAACACAAGCTTCTATGTGATATCCATGTTTCTGTACTCTTATTTAGCTTCCTGAAAAATAAAAGCATCACTCTAATAGGTGATGTTGGGTGCTATGAAAACACATTTTTCAAAGGAGCGTATAGCATCCTCAGAAGAGTGCAATATGAAATTGCCCTTCCCATGGGCTTTTACATGGCATGTTTGCTTAACACAACTAGTTTTTTTTTTTTAAAAAAAAAAAAAAGTAAGTTTTAGGAGAACTTTTGATTTATCGCTTGCCTTGAAAAACAGCAAAATGAGAATATAGCTTGTTCTATAGCACAAGCTTTATCTTTTCATGTCTCCTCAGAAAAATGGCTTTGTTAGTACCTTTTATGCTCAGTTGACAAAGGTTAAAATGACTGAACCTGATGCCTTCGTTCCACAGACTTCTTACAATTCCAACTCCAAACTGTAACATATAAAATTCTCTGATTAAGAGTAATATGTAAATGACATGAGCTAAATTTAAAATCGATGGAGAAAGAAAGTGGCAATTGAAAGGGATGGTTCAGTGCCTGTAGACAATCTAAATAAAACACACACACACACACACACACACACAAAAAAAAAAAAAAAAAAGAGGAAAGAAAGAAATAAAAGATACAACCAAACCCAAGTCTCCCCAGGAAGGACCCTGCGACATGAGCTGTAACGAATATTCTGCATATGTCTCCATTTTGTCAAATCTCATTAAAGGGGTTTCTTGCTTTATGTCAATTGAGCTGTCCAAAAATCATTCATCATTTTAGTGTAAGAAAAAAATCATGCGGTTATTTAAATAATATCATATTAATGTTAAAGTTCAGCTGTCATTTAATAGTATGGCTTAATCAGACATAGCATTTAGGAAAAATAGTTTTTTCGGGCTTTACTTGGCTTTCAGGTTGGCAGATTCAAATAAGGATTTATGGGTTTCTGAACCAATGTATTCTTTCCATGTTTATGCTTGAGATACCTCAGCCTTTTTTGCAACACCCTGTAGTCTGTTATTTTCAATAAAATAAAGTATCTCCTCATATTGTGTTTGAATACATTTGCAAGTAATTTGGAGAAGCTGGAACAAAAACATATGCTGTAACCTTTGACTTTGTTTTGTGTTTGGGAATCACAGTTAGGAGTCCTAGTTTATAAGTGTTCCATAAGCCAAATGAAAAATGTGATCTCTCTGAAATATACTTGGGTTCATGGTTTCAGACAAAAGGATTATGCAGTTGGAACACCAAGATGGTGTGTTTCTGTGTGTCAAGAAAGCACTGGATTTCCTTTTTATTTAACAAAAATACTGAGTTGGGTCACCCATCTGGATGAAAGGCAGGTTAGGATTTAGGCTCAGTTCAGGTGAATTTGTCAAAAGAAATGCCTCAGCATATATGTAACTTGCAGTAGAAGATTCTCAGGATGTTTTGTAAAAATACTTAATAGACCCATGGTAAAATTAATTTGCTCTGTGACTATTGACTAGAAGTCTAGCATTATCCCAGACTCAGCATCATCCCAATGTTGTTTAGTCACAAGGATAATCATAAAGTATGAAACCCACAAAATCAGCACAAATTAGATAAATACAAGTGTAAAAAAAATAATTAACACAGATTGGCAGTTGTGTCCTAATTCTGCATACTTCAGTAAGTGCCATACAATGTTTCACTTAATTATTGGAACCAATGAAGAAAAATGCTTGAGGACTATTCTTCACATCATTATCATACAGAAAAGGTAATGTTAAGCTGAACACTGCTCAACCTAGCTGTTGCTCCCACAATATGTGTTTTATGGTATGCTTGAAGTTGTGTGCCAGACTAACACTCTGTGCATTCAATTAATGCCAAACTGCTTCTATTTTTACTCTCTGGGAAAGGTAAAGCAGCATCTCTTCTGAGATGGTCAAACATATTAAGTGATTAGATATTTAAATAGGTAGCATTCTTAATGAGGGCTAAAATACTCCCTTTGTACAACTGAAATTCCCTGGCATTGCATTTGTTCATAAAAAGTTATTGAGATGGGGAATGAAAGTGGGGTTAAGTTTTGCTAGTTGCCATAGGTCAATAAAGAAATCAGTGAGAGAATAGGGACAAATCTTCCCATCCCAGCTTCCTGCTTTAGCAACTTAAAGTAACCAGGTTTATGTAACGGACTTTGTTATCTCCCAGTATTTTATGTGTATGGGTAAAGAGGTCTTTGTAACAAATCTTTCAAAACATTCTTTCTTTGAAATACTTGTAATATTATTTTTTCTTTTCTGTAAATAAACCTACTGAGATGCCTCTAAACTAGAATGTTACACTTACGGCAGGCACTTCGTTACTAGGATATCAGCATGTTGATAATGTCAAAACATTAATCATTTTCTTTTATGTGTATCTAGAGCTCTGGACATCCTGACATTTTATGACTACTCTTTAAAGCAGTGAGACTATAACAGAAGCTCAGTGTTGTTTCAGTTATAGAATTTTTATGTAATAGATTTTAACATAAGGAAAGGCATCCTCTGTGGTCCTCTGCAATGTTGCCATCTCAGACATCTATCCTTTGGCCTCTACCCTGATGTGAATTAGGGAGTGCACGGTAAGTTAGAAAGAAGCAGAAAAGAATATGTTGTGAAAGATCTTCAGTTGTTTGTCCATATCCTAAGCCAATAGCCTAAAACAGCTTTTAAGAGAAGAATTTGGACAGTCTCCAAGACACACTCAGCCCACTTTCAGTGGGAAACAAACCTAGAAGTAACCAGATATAAATTTCAGTAGATTTGAATCTTTATCGCATTAGCAGATAAATTCTATGTAGCTCCCTCCAAATTGCAGAAAAATATTTTAGAAAAATATCTCCACAGCAATATTTGATTCTGTCTGGCTCAATAGGATTTTTTTATGCCCAAAATTCTCTTTTGATCTTCAAATTTCAGATCATCTCAGAAGATAACTTCTGAGTTATCAACGATTCTTTGAGAAACTCATGAATACCTTTGCTCTTATAAAAGTGACTTTTAAAAAATGATTTCAGATACGACAGAGAAAATTTCAGCTGATGAAAATGAAACAGTAAGTGTTTAACTCTCAGGTGATAAATGAGATGACTTGCCAACAGGTGCATGACCAATGTAACCACAACCAAAAACAGGGAATGCCTCCCCCTCCAAACTAACTGTAGTCAAGCTCCTTCACTCTTCTTTACAGGTATTCTAGCTTCTTGCATTATTTCTAGTCAAACTTCCATGTACTTTTGAACTCCAAGGAAGTCCAGACTCCACAGTTATCGTTCAGCATTTCATACAATCATACGACAATTTGGAAGGGACCTCTAGAGGTCATCTAGTCCAACCTCCTGTTCAAAGCAAGTCTAACTAGAGCAGACTGCTCAGAGATTTGTCTAGTCAAGTGTTGAACACATCTAAGATGGGAGATACCAAAACCTCTCTTGGCAGTCTGGTCAAGCAGTAGTTGAAACAAGCAATTTTTCCAGGAATCAAATGGAAATTTCCCATCATCCAGCTTTTGTCCACTGCCTCTGGTCCTAAGCATAAGTGGTTCAAAACGTAAGTGTTTTAGAATTGACCTTCAGAGGAAATTCTTTAGAGTGTGGGGTGCTCTGCCTCCAGCCATTGACTTGGTGGCATGGCCATTCAGCAGTTGGTACACAAGAGATTTTATTTGCTTTCTCACACTCCTGGAGACATGAAAAGTTAATTATGGTCTGTTCTGCCTTCTTTCTTGACTAGGAAGCCCCCATTCCCATAAACAGAAGAATATCAGCAGAGAAAGTCATCTCCTTGTTAAGACAAACTGAAACCAATACTGAGTGTTATCACTTTCTTTTTCCCTATTTCACTACTGATCTCTGTTTCCATCCCCAGAAGTCCATAACAAAAAGATTTTCTTCTTAACTAAAGCTTATCTCAATATCAGTCATATCAGTCATACCAGGCCATGACTGCTGAATACTGAGCGAAGTTTAACATGCAGTTGGATTTGCCTTGTTTTCATGCTAATAGAGAAATTCCTCTTTCCAGCAGGAACTTTGCATATTTGGTCTCAAGCCAAAAGAAGTTTGAGTAGAAATTTTCAGCAACTCTTTGGTACATAAATGTATTTCTATTTTTACTTCAAGATGTATTTCTACACTGAAAAATGATTGAATGGTAAATCCTTTTGCAACATGTCTGCTCCATGTTAAATATTTACAGCTGCAGCTGTTTACTTCAGTAATTTAGACCTTGATTCAGGAAAATATTTAAGCATATGGTTAACTTAAACCAGAGAAGCAATTCTCTTAGCTTAAGGGACACTGAATAAGGGGGGAGTGAGTAGCAGAACAATTCTGTGTCATCTCTTGGGGCAACACTGCATTTACAGTGCTCCTTGCTCAAGGCCTATTACAGAGCAACACTGTCCATAATATTTCTATTGTTAAATTGGAACCATAAAATATACATAGGGTATGTTGGTGCTTACTGTCAGTGAAAGGACTTTTTTTTTCTTTTTTTACTTTCCTGACTTTTAACCATTTAATATAGTTATTATATTATTATACATGTTTGTACTTTAATATGTAACTATTTTTATCAGTTATGAAGCGTTAAATATTTTCAGAAGGAAAATGTTAAGCTTTATGGTACTGTTAATCATAAGATAGTCTTTGGATAAGGAACATACAGCTTGTTATTCCACAGCAAATCTTGGCATTAATTAGTACCTGGTCATTTTTTGCTTTGTCTCTTACTTTAAAAAGAAACCTTGTTTCTTTGCTGAAGTGATGGACAAAACATCTGGAAAACGTAAATGTAGTGTCAGCAAAATTCCCAAGGGTAAGCATTCTTCATTATTAGTAGTCCGACCAAAATGCATGAAATGTACCTCTAGGTCTGAATAGCAAGAATTTTAAAATAGTATGGGACACTGTGGGTTCCTTGTTCTCAGTGTAGATAGAACATGTTCATATATAAGTAAGATGCATGTTTTGTGTTTAATAATCAAGAGTCATTTTCTTAATCTTGATCATCTTTCTTGGATAGAATTCTATATGTAGTTTCCAAAATGTTTTTGAAAAATCAAACTCTATTTTCATTCAGTGTTAGAAATACTTTCAGTTCATGCACCCTAGAAAATGCAGCAGTCCTTTAAGCTGCTCCATAACCATGATAGCTACGGCAAGCAGTGTACCTGGAGAATTCCAAGCCCTATACTGAAGGTACTGAATGGCTGTAGAACAGGACCAGCCTCAACACTGCAAACATGTAGCTACAATTAGTTTAATGCCACCTTATCCTTTGCAAACCTTCAGCTCCAACAACCTAAGTGTTACAGAGTTAAGTTTACTTTAGACCTTGAAAAAGAAAAGGAGCATAATGATTGATCTTCATATTTTAATAACATCAGTGAATAGGATAAAATAAAGTCTGTGCTTTAATCTCCTTATACCTAGGCAAAGTCTTAGAAGGATATGTCCTTCACTGAATGAGATAGAAGCATTTATATTTTAGCCTTGTTTTATTTTTCAGATTGCTGGAAAGTTTTATCCATGTGTCAAGCTGCCTACACTAAGTCCATTATGAGCAAGGCTCTCAGCATTCTTCAGACAATATTTCCAATTCCCTTTTTTCATTTCTTTTTTAAATGTACAATGGCCTTTGTTCTACACTCCCCATTCCCTCTTTTCTATCATCTGGAATTACTATCTCATTTGCCGCCCCCCCCCCCCCCCCCCCCCCCCGCCCCCCCTTTCTGTCCAGCTGAACAGCTGGAAAGAACATTATCTTAAGCACAGTTGTGTTTCTGCAGGAAAGCAGGGTCCCAGTGGATAATTATTGCAGCTAGTCCTAGACTGCATATACCAAGAATGTAAAGCATCATAATAGGTTAAATATCATGTAACCCTTTGTGATTGTTCTTTGTATTGAGATATGTTGACTATCATTAAGCAGCTAGAGCCTTAAAAGGTTTGCAGTACTTTGTGTCATGAGTGAAACAAAAAGCATTTCATAGTCAGCATTGACATGTCTGAACCACAATAGATGTCCCATGACATGCTTTCATGAGAAGACATGTCTCGTATCAGCGTAATCAGTGCAGTGCTTTCTTGCAGTAGTTACAAGCAGTTTCCAGATGGATGAGTTCTCTCTGACATGATATTCAGGAATAGTGAAAGTGGTGAAAATATTTTGAATGTGATCAGATTGTTTATGTGAAGCAGGGAACCTGTTAGCAAAAGCTGACACTGGTAATTGCTGAAATAATTGGAGACAACTCTTCAGAAATCAATAAAGTCAAACTTCTTAAGGCCAATAGTAAATTAAGGATCACGTTGTTCTTAAGATGACTCACACTACAGCTGTCACAAAACAATATACGCCAGATTTTACACATTCCATTTACAGAGTGTTTAAGCCATAAATTTCAAAATGTACTGTTTTCTGATCACAGGTCTTCATGATATTTTGCTACATGGGTCATTTCACTTTAACCCCAAATTTGCCAAAAAAAAAGAAATAGAATCATCTTGGAAGCGATTTCTGAAAAGTTCATCCCTTTTTGTTAAGACAGAACTGACTATCCCTGTTTCAACCCTGACAGATATTCGTCTGGCCTGTTCTCCACTGATGAACATTCCTCATCTCCTCAGTCAAACTATTCCAAGGTTTCCCTGATGTTTGGCCCAAATCTCTCTTCTTGGGTAGGCAGGCAGAGAGCTTTCACATACTGGTGTATTTGAGATTTCTGTACTCTTGCATGGCCTTGCTTGTCAAGGCCCATGACTTCTGCTATGGAAAGACTTTTCTGCTGAGCTTTTCAAGAATTAAAGAATGTAAATAATAGTGTACAAAATTAAATTATAGTTTCAAGTTCTCATCAAGTCAAGCCTCCTGATGGGTTTCAGGAATGCAAAAATGGAATTGGAAGGTATTCTAAAAGGTAAATCCTAGAAGCTTAGCCTCTCCAAACAGTAGCTTCATGCATAGGTATCAGTGAGCTTTGCAAATACAGACTCCAAAATTAAATCATTCTCATGATGTTGTGTATCTGGATGAAAACTAGAGTGTGTGCTAAACTGAGTAAAAGTAACATTTGAAACTTAAACAAGATTGACAAAATACAGAGGTTTAACATTATGTGGCACTTCTAAACGTTTTAAGAAAAAGGCAGTAATGTTGTCAAACAAACGTCAGAGGTTTTGTTTAACTTATTTCTCCCCTCTTGCCCATACACACGCCAGTGTTTCAGACCGATCTGGTATTTGGAGACAAATGATGGGAATGGGAATTGTTTTGCCTACCTAGCCTTCTGGCAGTTCTCTGCAAGAAGCTTTGTTAGTCTTTATCAGGTAAAGAAGCTCTTTTCTGCATTCTGCTTATGATTTCCAGTAGCACTTGACACTTTTCTTCCTGCACTTGATTGAAATTGTTGTCTTTTATTAAAAGAAAAAATAGTCCATCTTTCCAGTATGATTCTTGTCACACACCAAGGAATTAGTCTTTCAGAAAACAATGAAGTCATCAAACTAATCAGTCTGATGTCAGTTTGAAATTGTGATGAAAAAGTGATATCAGAATCTTGTCCTTATTAGCTAATCTTTTAGATTAGATCATTCTCAATCCATTTTATACTCATAGTGCTCATACTATCTAGTTTTGGCTATCTTCAGGAGACATGAGAGATTAAATGACTGAAAACTGCAACAAAGGAAAACTCAGGATTTGCTGAGTACAATTTTTGTACTATAATTGTACTGCAAAATTCAGAACCTGAATTTACCAGTCACACGTGAATAGTTTGGTCGCCTGTAGCCTCATTACTAAATGAGGTGGTTTTTTTTTGTTTGTTTGAGCAAAGTTTATTGGGGTGGGGGTTGTTTGTTGTTGTTGTAGTTTTACAAAGGAGGCCATAAATGATGACTGTGAGAAATCAACAGCAAAGGAATAAGAGGATTACTTAGAGTTTGTTGCAGATAAATTAGCACTGCTGGTGGACGAGACCAAAACTGAGGGAGAATTTACGTCCTTGTGTGGCATGTAATTGTTGTATTGGACCTTTAAAACTCTTCAGAAGAAATGTTCACACATCACTAACCTGCTGAGCATCTGCCTGAAGAATAACAAAGTCATGAATTGGAAAGTGTGCTCTTACAATGAGAGATTGTTAACTCTACTTGCTGGCAGGAAGGATGAAAATTTGCTAATTTTTGCTAGCTCTTATATTTTAACTAATATGGAAGATTTGAAAAAGGCAAAGGAAGGCCAGTACAGAAATTGAGTGAAATGAAAAGGACAGAGAAAAAAAATATCATAAACAGTGAGATTTATGTTCTCTACAAAGTTTGTGTAGTTCTAAGACAATTCATTAAAAATCACTGAATTGTTTCAGACATATCTAGAATAATATAAACAAAAGAGAGACTCTTCCTGCTTCCTCCAGACAAACCTATACATTTTTATTTACTAATACTCCTTCTGTTTTATATTCAGTATTATAATTCACCTTTTAAGATCAGTTTATTAATTGTTTTCTTTAAAGGCTTGAAAAATTATTCAAGCAATCTAAATAGTCAAGAGCTATAATTTATTAGAATTATTTTATTAATTTAGTCTATCTGCTGCTGGAAATTTCATAAGGTGGTCTCTTGAAAGATATGTGTTCAAAATGACATGGCATTTCTGTAAGGGAGGGTTTGATTCCTCTACTATAGCGTTTTATACATAAGCGTGTTTGGATTTTTTTGCTAGTTTACTTCAAATGTTGCCCGACTGCATGTTCTTAAGAACCATGGCTGTACACAATTGTGTATGCAAGAGGTATTAGTACTTCCCAGTTTAAAAACATAACAGAAGAGTTTTTCACTGACCGGAATGCCTTCTGCAAATAGTAACGTTTTTCCATGAGTGTTAACATGGCTTAGCTTGCAGGATCTCACTATGTAGCATTTATTACCCAAGAACTTTTGTTTAGCTTGGACTTTGCTATATTAACTAAGTGGTAACCCAGAAGGTTTGTGTAACATTTGCAAGTTAGAGCAAAGTCTTCACCTTGTCCCGCTCAGAAGATCTGCTGATAGTTTAAGATTACAACAGTAACAGATAATTTTTCTTCTTGAATAAAAATTGCTTCAAATATTATTTTTGCACCAACTGCCTGCCTTCCCCCGATAGAAAAAGAAAAAAAAAGGGGGGGGGGGGGGGGGGGCGGGAAACAAACCTTTATGTTTCTAAGACATGATTTTTGTGGTTGCATATAACGCATGTAAATAAGGAGTTGTTTGAGAAATGTGGTTCTAAGTGTGTCCGGTCTTGCATAGGTGGGAAGCATATGGTCTACTTTATCCATGCAGAGAAACTTCCTTGCTGCTTTCTGTCACTGCTGTGTTTTTTCAAATGCAGTTTTCTGTGTGAATGGCACACACGTGTTGATTGTGAAGGTAACATTCTTTCAGTACGGCCTTAAAGCTAATTACTCTTGGTGGCAGTGGGGCTTTGTACCTCATTTGTGAACAGCTATTTATACTACTACGCCAGTACAAAGCAATGTTTCACGTTACCAGTTTACCAGACTATTACACCATTGTGTTTTAATCCACTGTAGGTGGATGGAGAATATGAGCCATCTGTTTTATTTAATGATATAATCAGTAAACAATATATGCACTTTACACATTTGGTCATTAAAGATGCCCATATTGTTGGACCCTGTATTTACATTGTAAATTGGTGTATTCACACATCAGCTCTTTCTGGTTTAAAAGGCTTGCTGTGTTCATAAGATGGTACAAAGCAAGCTCAGTAACTGCTCAAACCCAGCGCAGGTGGTCGAGCTAGTTGCCACACAGATCAAAAGTCAAACAACTGTGAATCTTCCTTTGAAATGGCATTTAGAGAGACAAAGCGGGTCTTATCTTCACAAACAAGAAAGAGTTATAGATATACATTGTGAAGTTATGAGAACAAAAAGGGGTTTCATAATCACTCTGTATCAGAAAATCCAGTACTGCGGACTTTTGGGAAGGCATCTCTGGAATATAAAGACCATCTTATTTTACTGGAAACAATTTGGAGGAGTGAGTCGGAATTATTAAATATGAGAATGTTCAGTGATTTCAAAACTTTGGAGACAAGAAGTTGCCTGCTTTCACAGTCAATATAATTTAATTTTATTTTCAGCAGTGCTTAAGCAGAAGAAAACAAACAGCAGGAGCAAAACCTAGTCTTATTCAAGGGACAGAGGTGAATGTGTTTGCTAGTGTGAGCTAGAAACAAAGGAATCTGCTTAAGATTTCAGTTTTCCTAAAGTATCCTTGGTGAATGCCAAAAAAAATAGCCACCAAAGTACATTAAATTTCGCCGGTAAGTAAACTTCACTTTTACTTCACTGATAAGTAAAATCTTCTTGTTTGTTAGAACTTTTTTAAAGAGATGGTAGATAACGTAATCCTGTATTAAAATTAAAACAGTAATGTTAATTTTACTGTTTCACTTCAGAGTTTGTGTTCCAGATGCCTAAGGCACATATTGGAGGACTCAGTTCACACTTTAACCCGTGGGCTACTTTTGAACCTGGCTGACGTGCTCTCTAACTGCCCCAGGGGTGCTGTCTCTCCATTGTCTGCGCTTGCACCCAAGGCCTTACCTGTGGCTCACACTTCCATTAGGTGGCATGTGTTGGCATGTCTCCACTGACACCTATGGAGCTATATTCATTTACAGCAGCTAAGAATCTAACCCATTTGTATGAAGGTCAGACTTCCATACCCCTGCATCCATTTTGGAGAAACAATTTGTACCAGTCAGAAAAAAAAGAAAAAAAAAATACATATATATAGCAGCACTGAAGAATCATGGTCTGTCAGTTGTATCCTCCAATAAAGTCTGTACAGAAAGGGGGATTTCCTACATCAGAGTTCTGTTCACAGATCAGACTCTTGAACTGCCATTGTATTAAATTAGAATGCATCATTTGAACAAGCTTAGCTACTTTTGGTACCATGGAGATCATAGGCTTGCTTTGTCAGAGTACGCATCTGGTTCCAGGAAACTTTTTGCAGCATGATTCTGCTAGAGTGAAACTGAATATGAATATTTTTGTTCTCATTGTGTTTTATAAGGAAATATAGCCAGGTTTGTCACTGGGTGAAGGCCTGACTGGTATCACCAGTAGACAGTGGGGGGAAAGGACTTGTGGAAGTGATATGGCTAAAAGGGAGATTGCAGGTCGAGAGGAAAGAGGAGTTGTCTTGTGCTTACCAACACACAACTGCTCAGCAGTGATGGGTCTGCTGATAGAAGCAGAGCTCTGTGTGTTCCAGGTCTTTAGCTCAGATTGAGATCATCTTTCAAAGCAGCAGCATGTCTGTGTGGATAAAATCTTAATCATTTCGTGTTGTATGCACTTATATAAAAAGCTAGAAGCAAAATATTAATACATATGAGATTGAGATTTTGGTTTCTGTTCCTACATAATGCAGCTATACTCAGAGGCACTGAATATATATGCAGTAATAAAGTCTGTGTACTAATAACATGTAGGTTTAGTTTCCAATTAGTATTACAAACATAAGGACATAGCTTTCTGGGTCTTTACATTGGTTTCAAAAGCAAGCTAACTATATTCTTATTTTTATTTTATTTTAATCTTGGGGTGGGAGGAAAGAAGAATATTTGTTTACTAGGGCTTTTTTTATGTTGCCACCAATTTTAGAGATAAAGTATTTTCAAATGTATGAAGGAGGAGAAGATAAAAGATCTCATATTATGGGCCTTTATATATGCTTCTAAAATATACTATAATTTCATGGTTAAAATATTTAAAATAAAACATAATAAGACTCATCTATAAATGTCCCTTTTATAGGCTTTTCATATCTGTATTTCATCTAAGTTGAATATTAAACATTGGGATGTTTCCATATGTTTCATTATGTATTGCCTTCTGATTTTGAGATACTGTGTCACTAAAACATTTCAAATATTGTAAAGGTGTTGAGGTTTTTTTCCCCATCACAATCCAGGAAAAACAATCAGAAACTTGACTACTAATGTTTGAATCGTGATTTTGTCTTGGGTATCTGCGGACCCATCTGTTTCAGTGCACCTCTAAAACGAGGATAATGTTCCATATCTTAGCAAAGCATTCCAAGGGCAACTGCCCTTAATTAATCTGTACATGGTCCTCACATGACAACATGATGAGAGTTTGTGAATGATAGGCTGACTGGTAGCAGTGCCTGTCCTGATTTGGAGTCATGGCTTAAATGGATTTGAAAGGGGTGAAAGAGAAGCATGGGAAGAATTTAGACTAGAGGAGTGGGGGGTATTTTATTTCCCATAACAGTCCATTACCAAGCACATACCTGATCTCCTTAGCCACTGAATGTAGATACGCAAAACAAGAGGTATCCATTCTTTGTTGTCTTCTTCAGATAATATAATTTTGAGGTCTACAGGTGACATTATTCATCTTTCCTTAGGCTATGTTTTTGTTGTTTTGCAGACAAAAAAGAATATTTTAGTGGGTTCAGCAAATGCAATTAATGCATTCTGGAAACATACTGATTAAGTGTATATAGAGGAGCAGTGGTATTAAATTTGATGTACTAGTCTAGGCAACTGCTTCTTTCTTATGAAAGAAGACTTACTTATTGCTCTTGTCAGAAATGATGTTCTTGTAGTTACTGTGGTCTGAGATGTATTATTGCTGACTGCTGTCAACTAGCAAACAAACAATAGAAATGTTTGTTAAGTACTTTAGGGTTCCTCAGAGAAATATATCCCAACAAATGCAACATTTTATGACTTGCTTTCACAGTGATGGTATTATCTTGTTCAGAGAAGGTATGGAAGAGAGATGTACAGACTAAGAGGTAAAGGTAGATAGACGCTTACTTCCCCTGGCTAAAATTATCTCCTAGATTGCTTTGCTTTCCCACTGTCACCTCTTGCCTCTGGGGAAACATAATTTATTACAGAACTTGAATGGGGAAATCCATGAAGATAATCTAGGACACAAATTCTCTCATGTATAGTAACTTTATGACCAAAGATATAGTTATGATTCTTTGAAATTACAGTATTTTGTTGTTCAGCTTCTAATTAAATAGACAATAAAATCTGAATTTGAATTGCATTTTATGGAAACATGCAATGACATGGTGCTGCCCTTAGCTGTAAAATTTGAAGAGAGTTGTGTAGCAGTCACAAGTTGAAGGATAAGGCAAAATGGAATTCGAATGAGATAGCTGGTAATGATGCTGTAGAGCACCCTCTTCATGAAGAGTATTCATTACAGAACACCTCTTGGGCTGGTGTACTTGTTTGGTCATATTTTAACAGCTGTCTTTGAATTATTGATGATATATTAAAGCTCTACCAGCAAGCAGTGAGAGAATTAAACTCCCACATGCCAGTTCCTTAAGATGATTCCTCTTTGAGGAATCTAAGTGATCAAATGAGATAAGCCATTTATAATGCTTCAAGTGGGAATTGTTCACAAGTACAATGGTTTCTTAGTAGATTCCCAGTGTTATCTTTGGAGTAAGATGGAGTATTTAAAATAGTATGATACATATATATGATGTTAAGCATATTATAGAATTGTTTTATAATAAACTACATAAAGCATATTAACAGTGTTCCAGATGCTTAGCAGCCTGTTCCGAAGGACATAGGAGCATTGTCTCAGAGATTCACTCTGTAAAGATGTAGGTAGTGTAGGGAACATTGAATGCATCCAAAGAAAAGTCAGTGCTGCAGAACTTCTGCCATGCTGTGTTTCAGGCAGTGAATTTTGGATGGTTATAATTCAATGTCCATTGAAATCAGTGGACAAGCTTGTGCCCAAATGCTCGTTCTCTGAGCCTGAAAGGAGGAGCAGGTGCACAACATACCAGAGAAAAATTCTGTTTGATAAATGTAGAGACTAGCTTATAGTGGAGTTGTTGTTTTGTCCTCATGCTCCTCTGGCCCGATTACATACAAGTTTTGTAGGAACATATTGTTGTGTCTGACCTGGGTAATAAAAATTGGTTGGAAGGACTGTTAAGCCTGCTCTCTAAACCATTAAGTTCTGAGACTGATTTTAGTTTGGAACCCACTGTACCCTGCTTTCTTTGATGCAAGCCCTGAGAATATCTAATCATTGTTTAAAGGAGCGGACTCCTTGGGGGGGGAAAGCCAAGAAGTGGCCCCAGAGGATGCCTCCCCACATGGAAAACCATCACCCCCTGATTTGATAGCTTTCACCATAATGTGTCTTTCAAGGGGACCACTTTGTCCTGCATTGTTACTTATTTGACTCTTCGTTTATTTCAAACTTAATTGTCATTAGAGGGTTTTTTCTAACGGCATCTGGGGAATAGTAGTTTATTGCATATTGTTGTGTTTGTCTAAAGGCAATTGCACAAGCTTGAAACCTAATCCTTGTAATCTTTCCTACTAGGGAGAACTTGAGATAAATACTGCTGTATGCTTAGTGGGAGTGGGTCTCCACTTTTTGATCATCCATGTCTAAATGTTGAGTAATACTTAAGGGAAAATGTTCTCAAAACATTCCTTAGATGATTATTAGATTATATTTTATGTTTGATAAAAACTGGAAAATTGTGTAAATATTTGCTTAACATCCCACCCCTAAAGCAATTTATTTCCTTTCTGGCCTTCAACCCTCTTGCTCAGTGAAATGAGATCAGTCACTTTCTGTTTATATTCAGTTTCACTTTGCAGTTTTCATGGACGTGTAGTGTGATGCTGTTGTGTATGGAAAAGCACTGCAGGGACATATTTAAATAATAAGTGGGGAATAAAGAGGAAGGAGGGAAAAATCTTTTTTAAATGTTTTCTAGGCTCTTCCTGCATTTTAAAAGTAAATAAATGCTACAGTTAAACTTCTTGCGTGTGGCATGCTAATAACTAGTGTTAGTATTAATTAAGAAAAAAAAATCCAGTTCTGTTATATATAAATTATTTGTCACATAATAAGACCAGTTTGTACATTTTATGTTCCTGTGGCTACCATTCAAATCAGCCTTTAGCAAAAGTGAACACATGGGATATCTTGCTTTTACAAGAGGAAATCCCTGCTTCATTTTGGACGCTCTGTGGTGGATGAGTTTTCTGTGATGACTTTTTCACATACACAACAATCAATGCAATACTCACCTAGATCAACTGTTTGGCCATTTTCTCTTATCTGATTTTTTCATTTTGGATTAATACATGCTATGGATCTCAAAACTGCAGACATCAGAACAAATGGTAGGTTGTAGTTAGAGCTTTGTTAGATGGGGAGGGTTCAGAGGAACATTGTGTTGTGGAAAAACAACAATCAGAGTCAATAAATTGTTTTAAAAGACTGAGGACACTTCTCGGCACCAACCAGCTTTGAAGCATTTGTGTCATGCATTGCAAAATGGCTGTTTCAGCTGCAAAAAGGGCTGGAGCTTCTCTTGAGTTGTCTTTCCTTCCCACCATGTTTTTGCAATTAAATACTGGATGAAGATTCTTTTTCCTTTCCTTTTTTTTAATTTTGTTTTGTTTTTTGGTTGTTGTTGTTTTAAATACGTTATTTTTTCCTTAATGTGTAGCAGCTGATTTTTCCTCTGTTGGCTCACTTGGGCACAGAGACAAACCTCCTTTCAAGGAACAGAGTTCCAACATTGTTGTTGATTATTTTAATGGGAAACCATCTGTGTGGTAAGGCAGGCTCCCCAGCTTCTTTCTGGAGACAAAAAAAAAAAAAAAAGATGGAAGCATTTTAGTCAAAGGTAAAACCCTCCCCTCTGTAACGTGGATGGACTCGCAAAGAAAACTGGCATAAAGGCCTGTGACTCAAGAAGACTTCATTTTCAAAAGCAGCGAGCCTGCAACAGGCAGTCCCTTGGGAACACAGCTTGCCCTTTTTCAGAGTGTGATCTGCTCGTGGTACTTTTGACAAGGTTGCCATTGATATCTGCTGCTACTTTAGGGGGAAAAGGGCCAGTTTGCATCTGCAAGAGCTCCTAAGCCTTCTTTTTTTTTGGCTTAGCCCATCTTGCCTTCCCAAAGTTTGAGATGTGTTTCTTGCTGGAGACTAGCTCTTTCTCTCCATGCCCTTCTGTGGTTAGCATAGCCTGTCAATCTGAGATAGTTTTGACTTCTTTTGACAAACACCTTCACTTAGAATTACATTGTGGTTGCCCTGAAAATATAAGGCCTTTCTTTTCTTCACTCCTCTTTATGAACTAGAGCCATAATGCATATAAGCTTCAAGTAAGTTCACAATAGCACTTTGTCCTCTTTCACATCACTTGCCAAATAACTACTGTTGTGGCAACGGCTGTAACCAAGTATGGTGTCAGCGAGTTTTGCCATAACATGACTGGGTGCCAATAATTTTAATATAATGTGAAACACACTCCAGGCAGTGCAATGAGGCATCTGATTATTAAATTCCTTGAAATGTCATCTGGATTTTTTTTTTTTTACATCAATTCAGGTCTCAGAACTGGACAGTGTTGTGATTAAAAGAAAAAGAACAGAAAATTCTCTCATTATAGTAAACATTTCCAAGAAAACTCTCACCCTGAAGCAGACAGCTCTGCTCTGCTTACACAGACAGCAAGAGCAAAAGCAAAGGCTCTGTGAAGGCTATAAGGGTGGAGGTTGTAATTGTGGCTACCAGTCATTTGCTGCTCTTTACTGTAGCACTTTCTCCAGTGACAATAAATGCTATTTATTTTTAGGCTTCTTATTCTGAGCTACTTATAAAAAGTAAAAGGTAGGAACCTGGTGAAGCATTTGTTTTTAATACATTGCTTACATTGTGCTCCAAAGCATGGTGTTCAGCGTTATTGTTAATGATTGAAGCATTAGCATTTAATTGTGTAAAGCAATTAAAAAGCTCAATACTACTACTTCTTGGGTTGAGTCCATTAATACAGCAAGCATTAGTAAGAAATATATTGAAGAAGTTGAACAAGGTCATAAATGCTCTGTGTGCAAAGAGCACCTAATGCTTTTTTCCAAGCCTTTAAGAAGTAGTTTAAAAAAAGAAGAAAAAAAAAGAAAGAAAAAAAAAAAAAACCTTGTGAGGTGAATAGATAAAAGGCTTTCTTGGTTTAGTTATGTCAGTTTGACTTTTTTTCCTGTAATTGCTGGGGTTGTTTTGTTCCTAAAGACGGAATGGATGCCAAGCTGAAGAGGTAATTTCTGAGCACTGTTTTAAGATATTGTGAAAGTTCTCAACTTTTCCGTAATAAGAAAAATAACACTTCTCTAATGATGTCTGTTTATTGCATATTGTTCTTCTGTATGCCGTTCAGTGCAGCTGGCAGCAAGTACTTGAGAGAAACCCAGAGCTGAAGAAACAGTGTAGAGGGGCCTGAGCAGCCCTGAGTACCTGCACACTGTGTGCACCAGCTCCTCTGGGTGCTGTCAAGCTCAAGCTGCACGCAGTCCTTACCTTACGTCACCGTGGATGAAATCGGAAGAGATCATTTGCGTTTGATCCCAGGTGTCTTTACATTTCAGTCCAGGCAGGAAAAAGCTTTTGGCAGCGTGAAGCTGAATTGGACACGTCCGGATGTCACTCTCCTTGCGTCAGATGGGCTTTTTTCTTTTGGTAATCTTAGGAGTTACTCACACAATGAAAGGTCCAGATTTTTCCAACCTGTAAAGAGTTGTAGCAGAGCTCTGTAGTTGTAAAGTATCATTAAGTGCTCAAAAGTGAAGAAGTTTTTACTAGGGAGGAGCTCAACCCAAAACCCTAAATGTGGATATTTCTTAAATCTTGGAATCTGTATCCGCATCTGAGTTTTGCAGGTTATATGTGCCAGTAGTGCATTAAACCAGCGTATGACGTGGAAGTTTCCCTAAAACTTACAGTATCCCACATCCAGGTGCAATTACAACTAATTTCTGCAGGCTTTGCTAGGCAGTTTCCGAGGGAAATTTTTGTTTAATTTAATATCAAGCCAAACCCACTGTATATCTTTCAGTCTCTACTTAATATTTAAACGTGTGCAGAACAGAAGCAGCACAGGGAGAAATAATATGGTGTTTCCCAAACTGACTCATTCGACCCTTAGCTTGGGAAAAAGACCAACCTGAAAAAGGAGAAGCAAGTTTTGCCTCTAGATCCACATAGGTTTTGGCTTCCGCAGTGATGCTGCAGGCATGACATTTTAAAAGGATGCAGTTGTTTTCAGTCCAAAAGCAAGCTGATTCTTCATGCGTAGTTGACACTACTGTTTAGGCTGACGAGGGTAAATTTTAGGACAAACCACAGGAAATGGCTTGGAGAGGTGGAGGATATTAAGAAAATATTGTACTGCTGCTTTAGAAGTAAAATGAAACACTTTGGACTCCATTTTCCCATGCAGTGTTTAAAGCCATCATTTTGATAATTTTCTTCACAAAAAAAATATTGCAACTATTGAAAACAAATGTGCTTCAAAACATATAGTTGTTTTTCATAATATCAGAACAAGTCACATGAAAATCCTCTTCTCATGGAGGGCAGCTAGAGGTTTTGTGTAAAAACTTTCCTTTGTCTGTCTCCTTACCACCTGTTTTAGGACTAATTGTATCCCCTTGGAAGTACTAACTTTTGTGAGAACTTTGAGAGTGAAAATTGTTCAACTGTTTTTTTAAGGAAGAATCTGCTTTAGCTGGGAAGTCAGATGCAGCAGTTGGACCAGAAATAGCATTTTAAAGCTGATGGACTGTATTCACTTTGGTATGTAGAGAATGGCAAAAGCAGTCATTAGTACTGAGAGAATTCTGTTCTTTCTCTGCCCCTGCTGCAAGATGAGCAAGAGCTGACCTTAACTTTTGTTTGTTTGTTCTCCTGTCAGGTAAAGAGTCCCCCCACCCTTAGGAATGTTTTATTCTCTTTTTGTAAGGGGGTGGATTCAACTTTTGTGAAGAAAAATGAAAAATCCTCGACTGATATAAGAAACAGCTGAACAAGACCTAAGCTAACAGATTATTTTTTTTTTCAGCTTTCTACCTGTGAAGAAATAGAGTATTTTTAGGGTGAGGGGTGATTGTGGAAAGCAATGATTGAACAAATAACTGTTTTAAGGCCAGTACTAGAAATGCTTGCCAGTATAGTAATGTCAGTTGGAGGTGTGATTTTTGGCTGCATGTGTCTATTGGCAAAAGCCCTAGTATAGACATGGTTGTACCAGGAAAAAAAAAAAAAAAAGGAAGAAAAACCCTTGGCCAGTATGTTCTATTTTGCTTGGGGAGGGTATAAGCTATAACAACAAAAGCACTTCTTTTCTGCTGGTGAGTTGCAACTCCAGTAAAAACTAATGCCAACGCAGTTACACTGTTGTAGTGGCAAACCTTCTTCATAGACCCGACTTCTGAGTTTGGTATCCTAACATTAGCAACTGTGCTCTTGTTATTGTTAATTTTAACAGCAGCAACATCTGAAGGTGATTTGAGTGCCTTGGACTTTGTAGCATTGTAATGACATGGAGTTTACAGATCTGCATTTAATTTGCTCCCAATACGTGGAAATACAAATTATACTAGAGTCCATCTTTTGCATGCAAGACATTTCTTTGCAATTCTTTTCTAATGGCTTTTTCCTAGCTGCATCTCAAGTAAAAAGGCCGGCGTGCTTTGCAGCTAACTAAAAGCTGAAGAATGAAATTGTCTTTGGATTTCTTTTCTGACTCATTACACGACTATTTATAATCAGACATAGTTCTTTTAAGTGTAATAGAGTCTTCGTACCTAGGTTTTGCAGATTTTTTCTAGAATATCTTGAATATATTGGGATTCTGGTGGAGGTATTGTCATTACCTCATGGGACTGCATAGTCACACGTGTAACGCAGTTGACTGTCCATGTAAGCTTTCCTTGTGTTTTACTCACACATTAGGATGGGAAGGGAGTCTGTTGTTTGTTGTTGTTTGTGTTGGTTTTTTTTTCATACTGAAAAAGGTGCACTAGCCATCTTCAGTGCATGAAATCAGAAGGGGCAAATGCTCATTCCAGGTCCCAGCTTCATGTCACAAGAACATTTCAGCTATTGTGTAATCTCTCCAGAGAGTCCTCACACTGAGAGGGCAAAAACAATACTGTTCTCAGTGCAGCTAGGGACGTGACTCCTAGAGATGTTGTGCTGTCTGCCTTTGGTGATCACTACTGTGCTTATCTTCCACTTGATATTTCATGCCAACTGGCTTTTATAAGAGCATACCAACATTTGAGCCTTGATTGCTAGACTGTTTAGACTACTACTACCACATTATAATATGTTATAATGTTTTGGTTTTGTTTTTTTGTTTTTATTTTATTTTTACTTTAAATTTTCTCTGACTTCATTGGGTGTAAAATTAGGCCAATGCTGAATGCTTTTGAAAGTCCCACCCTTCAGTTGGTTTTGGTTTTGTTGTTGTTTTCTATATCGGATGCAGGACTCACTAATATGTACTGGCATAGCATCTCACTGGAGCAGAACAATGATTTATTGTGCTAATTACTGACATCGCAAAACCACAGACAGTAATCTTGATCTTGGGGGGAAAAAAAAATTTGAACACTAGGTTAAGACCTATTAAAAAAAGATAGTTTATATGAGTCTGGTAGGATAAGAAAACTAAACATATTGAATTTTAGTGTATTTCCTTTTCTAAGTTTAAGTTTATGCTCTTTATAGTTAATAATTAAAATTAAAAAAAAAAAAGGAAATGCTGGGGAAGGTTGGTGTTTGATAAATGATATACACATCTGAGGCTGTATTTTCAATATTCCTTGTCTTTCAGACTCACAACTTACCTAATTCTAGGCTCAGAATTATTTTAATTCATGCTCAGAAAGCATGAGTTAAAATAATAAAAAGTTAAATAAGCTTAAATCAATAATTTTTTAGAATATTTTGATTTTCTGGCATATTTTCTTTGTTGCTTTGTGACTTGGACAACAAACATTGTGAACTGAGTAGCCTCAGTTTGTTAATCTCTCCCTTGGGTGCATCCTGTCTTAGTTCAGCAAAAACACAAACGAAAAAATCTACTGCATGTGGTCAGTACTCAGTTTTCTTGGGCTCATGTGTCTTGTTGAAACCAGAATATTTTCTCTCCAAGACAGTCCCAGCCCCTCATTCTTGGTAAGAATTCTCAGTTTTCATTCTGGATTTTAGCTGTTAACCCCTTGGCCATTTCAACTTCCAAAGTCAACCAAAAAATAAAAAATTAAAAAAAATAAAAAAAAAAAAGGAAAGATAAATAATGGCATGCTTACCCAAAGGGAAATACACATGTTTAACATTTTACTTTTCAAAAAAAATGATCTGCTTTTTTTCAAATATAAAAATGCCCCCAAACAAGCAAACAAAAACAAATGGAAGATCCCCTAGCCAAAACCCAAAATGAGATGCGACATTCAAGAAACTTTGAGTAATGAGCTATGAACAGGAGGTTAAAATGGAAATACTCTTACATCTGAATGTGTAGTGTCTGCTCTCGATGCCTTAAGTACTTTGGCTGAAAGCACTGCAAAAATCTAAAGGACTGATCAAATTCTGGCATTTGCAGCTTCATTCACAGTATGAGTGGGTTGCTAGCAACTTTCTGCCTGCAAATGACAAGGTAAGATCGAGACTCAGATGGGAATACAAGGGAGTTCCTCCAATCCTGTTGCTATAACACAAACTCTCTCAGGAAGCTGTACCTTAGCTCTAGAAATCTAAATGAGTTTTAAACAAAAATAAAAACAAATATTTATTTTTAGGACACCTACCAGGTGAAAGTGTAGTATGGCAAAGGTTTGCCCTGTGGTGTGCCCCTTAGCAGGAGAACAAGAAAGAGCTGGGCAAAACAATGGTTTCTGGAGGAATGTTTAATTGAAAGCTTTTCCCTTAAAAATATCAACTTTCCAGAAATGCAGATGTGCATGATAATCCTATAGGGATATTGGTATTTGGCCTCTAGGATTTTAAGAGTCCTGTTCCCAAGGTTAAGATATACAGAGAGCCAAATTTTATTTGAAACTATTATACAAGACAGATATGGAAGCTCATGGAGTATTACATTGCAAATCACATGTTAAAGAGAGACACATGGCTCTAGAGCTATAAAATGAGTAGAGAAAGGAATGATTTTTAAAAGATATCTTTAACCACTTGTTTTACTCATTAATCTGCTGTTCACAAAGCATTATTTGCAGCAAAATAATGCTATTATAGGATTGTTTTTGAAAAGCAAACAAATATTTCAGACATTTTCACCACTAACATAACTGTAACAATAGCAAAATAAATACTGATGGTGAGCAATGTTTCTGTGAGTGAATGTATTGAACAGCTGCCACTTTCCACCCTTGAGAGTTCTGCGTATCTGTGTTGGATGAAGTGATTCCTGTAGCAGATTTGTAGTACACTTTGAGTTGCAGGAGGGTTAAAGGGAAGAGCTGAATCTGTGGTACTGGGCCGTAATGCAGATTTCTTTGAATCAAGGGGGACTTCAGCTATTGGCATGACAGGGCTGTTGCTTATGAATAAGTACACAGGGCTGAATGCACCCCACAGCCAAACTCCTGACCCAGAGCAGCACCCCAGCAACAGGGTGCTGTTCTCTTCCACCCTACACACAGACACCTTCACTCTGCTGAGTGCTCACTGGCAAGTGCGGTGTCCTCTCAGTCCCTGTGACAGTGTTCTCCTTACCTGCATCTTCTGAAATGACATGAGGTGTTCTGAAATATTCAGTCATTCTAAGACTGTTATTGTTTCTTGCCAGATTTATAATGAAGAGGACTTTGAAAAAGGACTCAGAAGTTTATCAGGAGAATAACATCAGTCAGAAGTTGCTTGCTATCTAAGTAATTCTGTTCTTGTGGTCTGGTCACAATATTTTGCATGAGTGGTTTAAGTTCTGCTAGCAAGCAAACATCTGAACTTGGTAGATACACATTTCCAAAAATATATTTGAGGGTATCATATTTTGCGGAATACAGTTAAGCCTACTGCATTTGTAAACAATGTAAAGAGATATAATGAATGGTTTTGATTTTCATAGATCATTGATTTAGAAGATCACTGGTTACTTCCACTTTGACTAGAGATTTTTTGTTGTTGTTGATATAATTCATCAAACAGTCATTGGAGGTAAACGGTTTTCTATTCTGAGAAAACATTAGCATTTTGTCCAAATACAATTTTTTGTATCAGGAAGATGTGCATACTTCCTTTTTCTCATCCCCTTCTATGTGCCCCTAAGTAGCATATTATATGCTGTAGGACACTTCCATAAATTATGGAAAGTCCAGCTACATTTCCCATTTTTTTTATATTCAGATCAGAGCCTGGGCTCTGAGTTTCCTACCAGCCAATGCTGAAGTCCAAGGGTTCACACTTTATACCATCACAGAAAAATAACTGTTATTGAACCATTTCAGTGGGTTAACAACAGCACCCAGCTCTATGACAGTCCACCTATCCTTGTCCTCTTGTCAGACAGTGGCACCTCCCAGGGCCTTGTTGGATTATAAACTGTCACAGAAGTTGGGATGCTGTTTCTATACTTGGCCCAGAACTGTTCATCTTCATTTCTTTCAGGCCTAAAGCAACACAGTTTAAAAAACATACACGGGACATGCAGGATAGGCTTTTTTGTTCAGATCTGACCACTTCCAACAGGAGAGCTATACCCATTCTGCAATAGCAGTTCCAGTGGTTAAATGTTCAGGTCAGACATCAGATTTAGGGGCTCCTGGTCTTCAACCCCGGTGAGTTTGCTCTGGAATTTCCTTCTTCCCTCTCCTTGGAAGCTGCATTCTGAGCTGCAGCCTAGATCTGTGTAGTTGGCATGTACGTGCCCAAAATTGTGTGTGCTGTGCTCCAAAAAGAGGAGCAGGAAATAAAACAGAAGAGAAGCCTCAAAAAGAGATTCCCTATCTCTGAACTCATGCTTGTACAAAAAGACTTTGGGTAAGTGTTACTTGAAAGACCCAGAAGCAACTTGTCAGCTGCTGAATGGGAGGCCTGGTCATTGTTCCCACTGCAGCAATCTCTTTGTTCATCAGGATGGTACTAAAGCAGATCACAAAGTTACTGAAGGGTTGCATGAGCTTTCTACCCTTGTAGGTACAGTGGCATAACAGCTGCCTCTTGGCTATGAAGCTTGCCGCTTTGTTAAAAATAAAATCTGTTTAAGTGTTACCCTTTATGAAAGAATTCTTCAGTGTTCAAAGTAAATTGTCTCAGGGATGATGATAATCATTGGCCTTTAATGAAACCGTGGTGCTTAAAATCTATAAACCTCATGGTTAATCATTCAAGTTAATCAGAAATAAGATTCAAGTTGGGACAATTAGACAGTTGCTTCTTTACTCAAACTGTCTAATGAAGTTTCACTGATCTTTCACAAATGATAATAAATTAGTATAGTCTAAGAATAAGTTGTTCCAGTTTTAGATAGTTGAAAAGTGACTTACCAAAATTGTTAATGGAAGTTATTCAAGATGTGCTGTCTAAATCCTTTCCAATTAGTGTTGAGGTCTTGAAGGGCCAGTCTTAGCTTTTTATTAATATGTTCAGTTTATTAATGTATTTTTTGATATATGCATAGTGTGACTGTCTGGTACATCTCAAGATGTTGCATAATTATTATCCCTTTCATTTGTTTTACTTGGGCTATGCCTTAGTCTTGCTTGAAATTCAGAAATATTTCATAGCTTAATAACTTAATAACTCATTAGAAAGCCATGACATGTACTTGAGGTTACCTGAAAGGCTATCCATAAACTTCAGATAATTCATTGACAGTATGGCTGTCATTGACCAGTTTAAATATTTAAGGTTGTGTTTTGACCTTTTGCCTTACATTTAAACCATATGGAGAAACTGAAATGGATTGTGTACAAAATTGGGGTCTTTATCAGATTTTTTTTTTTAATTACTACTTTGATAATAGTATTATATATATAATTTATTATATATACATTTTTTTTAGTTGTTGCTATATTATTCAGTTTTAGTTATGAGTCTTCCTTATTAAAAATGCATAATAAAAAGAAACTGCTTTCAGTTTTGGAGCAAAATCTATGGCTAACAAATTATTGCCTAAATATTATATGAGATACAAATCTTTTTTTTCTTTCTTTTTTTTTTTTAAAAAAAAAGGCTGATTAAAATGTTATAATTGTGTTTTACATGTCTTTCATGGTTTTGTTTTGCCACATATGAAAATGGCTTGTTTTGGATGCTTGAATTGATGTTCTCTTGGTAGCTTCTTTAATGAGATGAAATGTACAGTACCAAGATTCAAGGAAAAATCACATCCAATTTGAGTAACACATCCAAAATGAGTAACAAACAAACTGACAGCTTTAGAATGACCTGCTCACTTTTGATGGGCTTTTCTTGAAGGACCTCAAATGACTGGGTAAGTCAATGATTTGGCTTTCCTGTGAAAATGCAGAATGTCTTTAGTCCCTGTTAGACCATCAACTGCTGACCATAAAGATTTCTAATGAGTGAAACAAATTGTATCTTTGCACCCTGCCCAGCTGTGTGTATGCCTGGTTTTGTATGGAAAACTCTGTGCTAGTGGATACACATGATGTTTCTCTAGGTTGGTGATGTGACAGATTGTTTCCCATTCTCTCCTTGTTTATGTCCATGAAATAGTTTGTTTTGATGAGTTCAAATGTGCATACTGTTCTAGAAACAAAATAAGCATGTTTTAATTAGCTTATGTCGTAAAATATAAGCTGTCATACTGCATTTAAAAGGATTCCACAGATTTCTATTACCATCCTGTTTTGATTTTACTTGGTAATTGTATATATGTAAAAGGACTCAGTGATAAGCTACCCATGCAAGGGACTAATAATAAAGAGGGATGGAAGGAAGATGGGAAAGTATTTTATTCACTGGTAGGGCTTCTGTATTTTTGTCCTTTGTGCAGACCACCATCCTCAAGGCTACTGTTGTCCCTCTGCTTCGTACTCTTCCTTCTGTCTTAGTGTGTCCAAGTCTATGGATGGCATAGCTTGGTGTCTCAAAGAATCATTAGGCTGAATAGTAACTCTAGAGCATTTTCTGTTGTGCTTCTAACACAGTGCACATCCTTCACTCAAGGCTGGAGGTAACTTTGAAGAAAGCATTCTGTATCACACCTGCAAAAAAAATAGCCTGTTACCGCAGTATTTTAATGCAGCGAAGGCATTTCCCAGCTGTCGTCGTGGACAATTAGTGACCCACAACCACATAATCTACAGTGTTTTGAATGATAATTTGATGTTAGGTACTTACTGTCCATGAGAAGATTTGAGAATGGGCAGTGATGTCTAGGTCCTAAATGTTGTGACTTTTCAAAGCAGTTTTTTATTTTTGAGGCTTCCCCTGAAAGGATACATACATTTATAGTCAAATATACCACTGTGTATGTATATTTATTGTTCATAGCTCTCTCTTTTTGAAGGCTTTTGTGTTCTACAAAGCTGCTTAGAATCTTCCTGTACCTTTTAAGTTTTGTATGGAGTTACCTAATTTGTTAAGATGTGGCTTCTGCACCTCACCAGGTGCCTTCTGTACCAGGAGCTGCGTGTGCCCTGCTGTCCTTCTCAGAGTGCTGAATGCTGGCTAGAAAGGTGCGCGCACTCTTTCCCATGCAATGCCGCAAGTTTCTGAGGGATGTTATGTTATTGCCCTGGAGAGGAAACTGTAGAACCACTTAAGGTGTTGTAACTTGCAATAGCTAAAAAGCTTAAGACTTCCCTTGAGTATTAGTTTCAAACACCATTGTCTCTCTAGTAAAGTCTAGAGCATCACATGTAATCAGGATCAGGATGCACTGTGAAGTGATATTAGGGGTCTGGTTATATTATGTCATTACATAGACATATGTGAGAATGCAAGTTCTTACTATAATGAAATTTAAGACATCTCAGTGGGAAGCTTTGAGGCCCCTTAATTCTGGAGTACATGCTTCTCAAAGGCCTTTGCGGACCCATTTAACATGTATTGCACTAAGTGTTTTTTCTCCTAGCACCTGTGGTTTGGTTCACATTCCTAATCACCTTTGCTTACTACTAAGTTAGTGCCAAGCTGTTTCCAGAACTGCTATGCTCTCAAAGGCCTTTTCTGCTGGGTTTGGTTATAAATATGTACAATAAATGTCTTTATTATTTTCAAGTTAAAACCATATCCAACTTTTGTCCTTTCAAAGAAATTTGGCTTCCTTTTAAGTGACAAATAAGTAATGAATTTGAGGCTGAAGGTGCTGTGCTTTTAATTTCCACAAGGTCAAAGATCTTGTTATATGAAGAATGTACGATGACTAACACAGCTTTATTTTGGGGAAAGAGAGCGGGAAGCACTCCATCTTGTATATAACGCAGCTATAACATAGCCCAAAGCCCTCCTTAGAAACTAGAGTGAAACTGGGACTTAACTCACCCTAATTGCTGGAGCAGTCCAAGATTTTTGTCTGGCTGTAGAGCACTTTTGCTCTATTTATGCTATAACTTGGAATTGCTTTCTAACCATTTCCTAAGTAAGCACAATTTAACTGGTTAGCAGACTGATTTAGAGGCTGAATTCCAATATCCTCATTCTGTGAATGGTTCCGTTGGCTTAATTGACTCCTTGGGAAGTAAGGACGTATTCAGAGTAAGTGATGGACCTTGGTTTTAGCTAGTTATATCTAGCAGCCAGCTGAAATACAGCTTCTTATGCAGGTGAAAACAACGGTGCTTTTTATAATTCTGTCCTCAAGAGATATAGTCACTAATATAATGAGAATTAAAAAAATTTATTGATACGTGTGTTTCTTAACCATCACACATCATGAAGTACTCTAAGAAACCAGAGGATTCTTTGTTTACAGTTAGTCAGCTAACGCTAAGAAATCTTCCATTGTAATCTATGATTCAAGTTTTGAAAAAAAATTTATTCCTAAAAATAAATTGACAAGTGCATGAGGTGAGAACACAATTAAAAATGTTGTGACAATTTTATAAACATACAAGCCAAGGTACACTGAATTTCTCAAGTTCTCAAGAGACTTAATAGATCTGTGACAGGAGCTCAGGAGCTGTGCTGTAGACTGTTGATCTAAACCAGTTTCTCTGAAGAGTAATTCAAACACATACTGATGCATCCCAGAAAGGAGGTAGAGGCACCTTTCTCATGCAAGATAACTGCTCTAATATTCCAGTCGTTTAATGAAGAAAGTATGCATTTCTGTTATCATGACAGAAAACAATGAACACAAGTTCTTAAAGGCTTTTAGAAGAAAGTTCTTAAAAGATGCCATGTTAATTCCTCTTTGGTATTTCTCAGTTTAATGATAGCTAAATATGGTGCTTGCATAGGGTTAAATTAACCAACAGCTTCCTGATTAAAACAAATGTCTTTTCCCAGGGATTTAATATGTGGATTTTTTTGTTATTATTAAACAGCCGAAATGCTCTTGTCAGATAAGGCAAGAAATGGATTGTTGAACCTAGGAGCCTCCTGCATACTATTCCTGAATACATTAGCATTAAATATTTTGCCTTCCAGACAATAAATTATGAAAAGGCTCTTTAAAGTGGGGATGATAGGGAAAAGATGATGGAGGCCAGTGAGATGGTGGTTAACACATTCACTTGTGGTGCTTGCAATCTTGTTTCAGAAATTCTGTAGTTTGTGAGAATTGCCTGTTCTCAGCTGAGTTTCTTTATTGGGAAACCTGGCAGAGTGGCCTACTTTGAAAACTTTAATTTAAAAAGGTAAAGGACTTCGAGGCTCAAGATGAATATTACATCTCTGGACAAGAAGAATTGACAGAGCTGTGGGAGAAAGGTTTTCTTCACTGGCCTTCACTTTCAGGAGGTTTAAAATTCTCCAGATTCTCAACTAAACCTTTTTTTTTTTTTTTTAGTTATAAAATGCAGTTTGTTTTGTTAATTTTAATGCAGGCTATATGCCAGTGTCATAGAAAATCATAGAGAAATATGCAGCCTTTGTGACTCCGATTCCCTTTGACAATCCTCCATTTCCATCTGGTAGACTAACTTCTGCCACACCGTGATAGTCATTTGCTAGCACTGTTAATGAGCTATATGGCTTTGGTAAACAAGAAATCAAATTAGTGTGACCCCTTTCTTTTCATAAATGAGCTAAATGAAGAAATTAGTAGTGTTAATGTGATTTAAACATGACAGTATTACCCTGGCTACATTTTATAAGAGCATGGCTCAAATGGGTAGCTGGTGCATTTTCATATACAAAATCCAGAGTCTGCTTTGAATGTTTATCTTAAATTTGTCTGTAAACTATGAAAGTCCATTTCAACCACATAATTGCCTTTTAGTATCCTTTGCCATCAGCTGTGAAATGTCAAACAAACATTAGGAGATTCAGCAATGGGTCCATTTTATGGGTGTATAGTAAACTTCTTCACCCCAGTAAAGTTTATTTAGGTATCATAAGTTGATAGCATTCTAATGTATGAAGAAAGGATGTTTTCTTTCTTCTGAATCAGGCACTGTTCCTCTGATAACTATCCTGAACTACAAGATAATGAAGTCAGCTTTAGTTTTATGAGCACTAACATGATGTCCCATTCTGGCAAGGTTTATAAAATAACTGGATGTATACGTTACATTAATATTAATAAAGAACAGAGATTATAAAAAGATATTTTATTGGACATGAGAAGAATACACCTTTTATGTGACTATACTGGGAGAAACACTTTTCTTCTCTATAAAGGACTAGCAAAATTGAGAAAGAAAATCTGGTGTCAACAGGGCTCTGAAGGTTTTTTCTCACAGCTCTATTCAAATTTAGTGAAAGTGAGTATTCTTTCCGTAAGACTCCGAATCACCCTCTAAGTTTCCATTGCAGAAAACTTTTCTGCTATCCTAGGTAAAAATCCAACACATTTCCACCCCAGTTACTGGATCCTATAAGATCTTTCCATAGGAGTAATTAAGAATACTCATCTTTTCATTTTCTTCCGTAATTCTGAAAGAGCCTTGGGGGAAAAATAGTCTTTACAAGAATGGAAAGAATTCCTTCTGAGCAAAAGTGACTTGCCCAGTGTCACATGTCACATGTGCTGAGTGAGGAATTTCGATGCAAGTTGCCTCATCCCCGCTTTGTGAGCTCTGTCCATGGGATAGATATTGTCATGACTAGAACTGTCTGCATTTCCGAGCAGCCTGGAATGGGGCCATGCACCGATGTGTTCAGTCTAGGGTTTACACGGGATTTGTTTACGTAACTGAAGGAATGGAATCTGTGTAAACAATTCCCATTGATTATGACAGCTAATGCCGGTTCAGCAGTATTAGACTCAATACTTACATATTTCAAGCTAATATCTGTTTTCTCACTATCCTGAAGTGTTTATTAAAAAGATTTAGTATGTAAATACTCAACTGTAGCACCCAGCGCTGAACATCCTCTCCTTTTAATAGGATTTTAGTTTTGTTGTAGTAATAGTAGCTTAAGAGCCATTGATGGCACAACCTTGTGCTAATTCAAGCATTATTACTGCCTGTGTAACATGCTGCCCTGAGTCATTCAAAAATAAATATGAATTAATTCAGTGGCTCAATGGAAGATGATGACACAAATGTTGTAGCAGACCAGTAAATTGATGGTCATTGTTAAAACCACACACAAACAAAGGGAGAGCTTGCAATGGTTTCCAATTATTACCTTATTGTCAGGCTGACATTTCCCCTTGCTTTGTCAAAGGTCTGTTTCTTAAGCTGTGTCACCCACTTTCCAGTCTTGGTTCAACAAAGCTGTTTGTCTGTTCCAGCAGCTCTTTTGGTATTGTCATTTCACTGAAGCACCCTATAGAGGATATATTACATGCTCACATTTTCCTTCTAACATATCTCATTCATAGGGAACCTTTGGTGAATCTGTTGCCGTATTTTATTCCAGAAGGGGTTGTAACTTCTTGGAGTTGACACAAACCCACATCAAAGTCTCTGTCAAATTTGGTACTGGTGCCAATGATCTGTTATCCCTGACATAGCTACCCCACTTCTCTGAAGAATATTAGCTGAGTCAACAATAGTGTGCTTCTGTCACTACTGCTACATTAACTATGAAAGTTTTGCTGGAAAAATACTGTCGGCTGCATTTGGTTTAGTTTTGTCTTTCTTGTTGCTAGCCAGCACAGCAATGCCAGAAAATAAAGATTCTGATGGAGACAACATACTAGTTCTCTGCGACTTGTAGATGCAGCTGATCCTTCAGTGAGTGAGTCCTTCAGTCTCCTAACCACCTTCAGGTTGTGTGTAGAGTCCTAGGGAGAAAGAGGCTACACTGCTGTTCTGTGGCTGCACAGCTACAGAGTTCCTAGCCCAGAGTGACTGTCCTGCTCTCGTCTCTTCTAAGCAGAGCAAACTTGAGAGGTCCAGTGTAAGCTCTACTGCCATGTTCTGTTCTGCTTCTGAAGTGCTGCAGATACAGTCAGGGGACAACAGCCATGAAAAGCTGGAGGTGGTTCTTAAGTCAGGGGTGTTTTAGCAGTGCCACTCAAGTTTGATTTGTCCCAAGCTCTTTCCAGCCTGTCTCTCACTAAAGTACATGTTCAAATTCAGAATTTAAGAACTGGTGAGATAGACTGGGCTTGCTCTCTATTTTCTACAAACACAGTGGCAATGAAATCAGGTGAATTGACTGTAGGAAAACAGCAGTAGCAAAGAGCAGGGCAAATATTTGAACCACCTTCCATCCCCTCTCTCTTACCATGTTGGTGAGAATGTTTGATCCTTCAGGAGCATTAAGGTTAAAGAAGAAGAACTGACTTTCATCTCATTAGGTTGTGTATTGGTATGATACACGTCTTAGAGAACATTATGAGGCAATACCATAACCCCAGTCAGGCAGTTTGAGAATGTATGTTTCAATCATGCTTCAAGAGTTCCCTTTCCTTCATGGGAAAGAACCATAAGAAAGAACCATTTTAAGAACCATATCATTATTATGTATCTTTCTGTGGTTTTCTAGACTGTAGTTGGCAATATAATATTGAGTACAAATTGCATTCTGCTTCCAGTGATTTTTCCTATATCTCATTTGCTACTTTCACACATGGGTTAAGAAGTGTCACTACTCAGTGATGCTAATTATTAGTTTTTTCATTTAATGGGCAGTTTTAATGTTCTAGAATACATTTCTTTAACTTAATGGTAGTATTTTTAAGCTGTTGCATAGCATTTAAGTAGTTTGTCATCTAGTTACACTGTTCTGGTATCATTGCAAATACAGTTCTACAACCTAAATAAAGCAGGCACTTGTGATTTCATGGATAGTTTCAACTTTAAGTCTTTATTTTTCTTATGTTTAGTCCTAATTCTATAACATTTCTAGTGACACTTCATAATTGGCAAAGCTTCCATTAATTCAAGATTTTGGTAAGGCTAGAATCCATGAAATATGCCACTAGGAAAATATTTTATATATGTCAGTATGTTTAGGTCTGCTTTACGGACACCCTGCTTTCAAAAGGTTTTATCTAGTGAAACGTTCCCCCCAGTTAACAGTGGACTTTTAAGTCCTAGTCGTGCAAAGGAAATTTGCCACACCTATCATTTAGGGGCCTCCTTCCAAGTGCAGAATTCATAAATGTCAACTAAACATAGGAATCAAGTTAAGGAAAGGCTGGGCAGGGACTACTTTCCACCTCTCTTGCCAAAGCTCTGTTTCTCCATATTAAATAGAGGTGCCCAAATTCCACCTACATGTCACGCGTAGATGCCACATGTTTTCTGGAGGTCTAGACTTAGTTATCTTTGAGATGCCAAACATGATTCCTGCCCCTCACCAACCCCCTCTCCAAGCCTGTTAATACAGATTTGTGTGTCTGATTTAACCTACTCTATCCATCCTCAAAAACTACTAATACACCTGGTCTTGAAGGGCAGGACATAAGGTTATTCCTCAAAGCTTTAAACTGATTTCTGGGCTGGATCTCTTCTGCAGGCCTCATTGCTCCGTTTGCAATCTCTATGTTTCTGGATCACTTCTACTTAAGCAGTGAGGACAGTGGCAATGCCACTTTTGTAGCCTATGGCATGAGTATGTGCTCATTTATTTCATATTGTAAAACTTTATTTGGTTATAACTTTATAGCCTTTTTCAACTTCCAATTATTCTTTTCTTTTTTGAAATAGTCATCCCTTCCCTTCCCCTGCCCAGTGTCCTATCTCAATTCACAAAGGAAACCAGGTTTATTCATGCATTATATCTGTGTTTTATAGACACATTCAACAGCAAATTAAGCCAGTATGGCTGAAGTGGTTTGTACTCATGGCTGTATATATTGCCTTTCTTTGGGGAGTTAGTACAACCGCCATAGTGATAGCTGAATGGGATGTGCATTTGTTCCTCCACCACTGTTTATAATCTGTTATATTAGTGTAACCTGACATTGGTTTCAATTTACAGTATAATACTGGGCTGTAAACTGCAGCTGTTCAAAAAGTAGATTCATTTCCCATTCAGTCACCTCTCCCGTGAAGGCGATAACCTCCAGGAGTCCAGCAGGATCCAGCTTCGGTCACTTCAGTTTATTATGCATCAGAACTCTCTCTCTCTCTCCACATCCCCATCATCACTTGTAGTTTTGCTGCCCACTCAGAAGGTTGGCCAAAAAAAGCTTTGGTCAGAACTCATGCTAGACCATAAGCTAAGAATACTAAATAAATGTGTGCTTATGAGTTAGGAGCTCATGGAGCTTCAGTAGAGAAAATGCTGGTATCCAATTCTTCAGAGCTTTTCCTTATTTTTGTATATTGCGTATCTTGGTAGAATAGAGTTTTTGATCATCTAAAATTGAACCGATTACTTCATTTAGGACAGAACGCATTAGATCTACACAGTAGCTTCTCTTTAACAAAACGCCATTGCCGTTTAGATGCTATCTAGATTTCCTGCATAAGAGTTGGAACAGAGCCAATCATTACATGACTCCAGAAAAAAAATATTGCTTTAAAATTTTACTTGGCTTTTTAGAGGATGATTTACTTTTTATGAGGTGTGCAGAAAAAAGGAAGGAACTATGTGACAGAGAAAGAGACAGAGAAATTTTTATATTGGGGCATAAGTGAGGAATGTCTTAGAGGTTTTTTGTGTTTTGGTGTTTTTTTTTAGTCAAAAGTGTATTTCATGATGTTTGCTCTATCTATCAAGCTATGCTAAAGGAATAGCAATACGTACATGTACACAATGATGCTGGCTGATATCAGAGAGCTCTGTACAAATTCACTTTGAAATCACAGGTACTCTGTGTTGCTACATCTGACTGCAATCTCCTGTTTGAATATTGGGCTGATTTACCTTCTCTATTGTCATCTTATCTCCATTTTGGATTGAGATTCCCTAGGAAAGGAGAAGGTGCTAACAGTACAGAGTGAGTGACAGGCTGGCTCCTTTTCAAAAGATGCTTCATAGCACAATAGGATGGGAACAGCTTTTGAAATCCCATTCTTTCTGGCTTCTTGACACAAACTTGAATTCAGCAGCAGTAAAACGTCCCCTGAGATAGAATAAAAGGCCAGTTGTTTCAGCACAATCTTTTAAAATACAAAGTTGTCCAGAATGTGGGGAGAGTTTGGGCAGGGGAGAACAAACAAGGCATTCTCTCCTAAGAGAGGTTGATTTTTTACTCACGACACCACAGAAGAAGAGAGACTTTCTGCACAAGATAAGGAGAAACCATGATTCAGATAAGTTATGTGTGCAGTCTTAGCCTAGAGAGTACCACAATGTGGTTTGGAGATAAGAGTCAGTGACGCACAAAAAGCTGTACCTATTTTTTTCACGTGCACTGCATTTCCCGTTAACAAATTAAACACAAATTTTGGGTGTATTTGCTGTAGGACTTCCCATGCCCCTGAAGAGTGAAACATCATAAACTTCTAATTAGATGGGATGAGTACTGATGACTCTTGTTATCATAAGAGTGTTCCAGGGCCAACAGCCCCGGTGGATTACAGTCCTGTTGGTGTAAGGATGACACAAGGTGCAGTTTCCATATGGGAGGAACCACAGTGTGACAGGCCATTGTAGTTCAATCTGCAAAAAGTAAAAGTAATATGCACTTCTAATACGTAGTAGAAGTCATCAAAAGGATTGCTACCAGGACTGCGGCGTGTACAAACCCCTGTTCTAAAGTACTGCTTGTAGTTAATTCATTTTACTTTTTATATGCCTTAACTGACATTAGTTGTGCCATCTAGTAAAGAAAACACTGGACTGGAATATGAAATCTGACTGGACTTCTTTCTCAGTTAGTATATAAACAACAGAGTTTTCTGCTATTTGTTTTCCAATTTTTTTATGTGAATATAACAATTCTCACAAAGTGTTGGGAGATCTTATATTTAAAATCTGTAAATGAAAGGCATCTTCAAGTACTTCTGTTGTCATTATCAGCACATCACTTCTTTATTAGATGATTAAAAACAAGTCAAACTATCAAATACATATCATTTAAAAATAGACACATTTTAGAATACCAGACATTTTACTAGGTCGTAAAAAGACAGAACAATACAGATGATGTTATCAAGTTCAGGAATATATTACTTGGGAGAGAAGATTCAAAAGGGAACAGTTTATGTAAACTGCTGTTCTTATAGCAAAAGTTAATCAGAAGTATTGGTCAGAGAGAAAAAAAAATGTTTAAGATTTTGATAGTTGCCATATAAAAGAGCCTTTAAAAAGTCCCATGTAAAAGTTCAATTTTTGTTTTCTATCAATGACGCAGCCTGTCACGGGAAAATAACTAAGGAATTTTGAGACCCTGAAGTTGTGGAGAGAGGATGTATGGCAGTTATTTTAGATGTAGATCAGAGGATACAACTAGGCAATAGAAACAGTCTCCAATTGATTTCTGAGACTCGTATAGATTGGCTTCTTGTATAGTCCAGGAGAATACTGAATTTACTCTAGTTTGTTTCAGGAAATCAAACAAGAGCAGCGTCTATAAAGATCCATTTACATCTTGTTCTAGTAGCTTTCTCAGTAAGTGCTCTCATTTGCAATCGCAGACAAAGACCAGAGTATCCCTGTAACCTGAAGAAATGGATAATTGTGATCGTCTAAAAGCAGGTGTCGTGTTTTTTCTTTTTTCTTTTTTTTTTTTCCTTAAACCTTGTATCATTGCTACTGTGGCAAATTTTTGGCTTGGGTGTTACAAATCCATTTTAATTGGCTTTTATTAGTGACCAAAAAAAGGAGAGGGTTGTGGAAGACTGGTCTTTTTGTGCGTGTTTTAATGATGCTTCTAAAGAGTGAAGTGAAAAATGGCATATCTCTTTCCAAGTAGAAAAATTGCTTGCTTTTATTATTGCTATTTACAAGGTGTCTTTCACTTCGTTATTCCACATATGGTTTTCTTCTGGTTTTAAGCTGCAGTGTTTACCTAGACAGCAAGGCAAAGGCAAGCTACCATTACTCCTGTGTGAAAATATTTTCATTTAGCTAGCAACTACTAACAGCAAAAATCTAAACCATTGACTGACTCTCAGTAGTCAGAACTGCAAAAGCCAGCTAAATTTTGATGCTTGGCCACTTGGTAAATTTTTGAGAACACCCAGCCATTTGAGGTGTAAGAACATCTGTGACTGTCAGCAGCTCATTAGAAAATTGCTGGCAATAAAAAAAATACCAGTCCCCCTCTTCCCCAGAGCAATTGGACTCCTGATGATCTGCCTGTCCTCTGAATCATTTTACTTAATTCACAGACAGACTGAATTTGCAACAAATTTTTCTTCTGTATTTCCCTCATGGTGCAAGGATCTATCATCATTATTCACTCCTTACTTACACCAGATTTGAATATGCCATTGTTTCTTGGACAATAAAAACATCATTTGCCTAGCAGTCATCACATACGTTAAATCTTTGCCATATGTGTATTACATTCTTGTGTCATATTCCTTGGACAGAGCCTGGGTAAATTCCTTTGGCTCGAGTTTTGACATGATGGTCGTAATAACTGAGAAAGCTTCCATTAATAACTGGTCAGAGCACTATTTTAATGCTTTATCAGGACACTGTGCAATATTTGGATGATACTGATCTCTAGTGTGGGACTGTCAGGCAGTTTGCACATTAGATGAAAATTATGGTGAAGTCAGGAGCAATGAACATTTTTTTTATGCTTACAGGAAGAAAAAAAAAAGGAGAAGGGAAAAAAAAGTTGGCATGCTAGAGCAAACCTGCCTGTGGAGAAAACCTAGGATAGGCTGTAATTCTGTCTGTAGGAACTTCTTGAGCTTTGCAGGTCTGTTGCTGCTTCAGTTCTTCTTCTCTTTGAGTTTTTGGCTGCCTGCAGCAGAATTTCCATTGCTAACATTGTCTCTGTGCCATATAGCAAGGGAGGTAGGAGAATGGCCTGCTATATGGGATTTCTTTCTCACATGTTTCTGCAGCTCCCCCTTACTTCTTTTCTCATATTTGGCTATAGACCTGAGGGTGAGATCACACGTGTAGAATGAGAGCTGTAGAAACACATTACTTGGCCATATTTAGTGCCAGCATTTGAAAGTACTGAATTGCTTTTTGGATTTCCATTATCACTTATTGGAGACATCACAGACTTTAGCAGTCACTGCTATTTACTCCTTGCTGCACTTATATCATATTTATAAATACTTTCACAGATGACCATACTTTTTTATCTACAAGATGTTCATGGCATCAACCTACCATATAAAACCAACATAGAGTCATAGAATCCTAGAATCACAGAATGGTTTGGGTTGGAAGGGACCTTAAAGATCACTCAGTTCCAACCCCCCTTCCACAGGGAGGGGCACCTCCCTCTAGATCAGATTGCCCAAAGCCCCATCCAGCCTGGCCTTGAGCACCTCCAGGGATGGGACATCCACAGCTTCTCCAGGCAGCCTGTTCCAGAGCCTCACCACTCTTGTAATAAAGAATTTCTTCCTAATATCTAATCTAAATCTGCCCTTTTTTTGTCTTAAAACCATTACTGCTTGTCCTGCAACATAGTGTTTCTGATCCTTTGGTTCTGAATTTAGAGACCTCTATTAGACATTTGAAACGTGCCAATTATAAAAGCAAAGATAGTTTAACCATGACACTTGATCATTGTTTTTGTCCTCAGCAGTTCTGTGTAGTCTCTCTACATAATTAAGGGCTTTACTGAGTAAAGATTCCCAGCAGTCACTCTAGAATTGGATTAACGGCACAAGAAACTCCCCCTTACTAACCACATGTTCAGTCCCTTTATATCTTTCCATATACAAGCCCATCTTCAATTTGTTTAAATGAATTGCTGTAATTTGGCTCTGTGGACCTGAAGAAAACTAGCCAGACTTTATTTAGAAGTATAGTGGTGCGTAGAGTCTCCATCTTAAATTAGGGCCATGTTGTGCAAGTCATTGTAGAAACATAAATTAAGAGAAATCCTCTACACCGATGAGTTAATAATCTTGGTTGTCAAGACAAAGAATGGGAGAAAGGAGTGGTGTTATCTCTGTCGTGCACTCTGGAGGCATAGACTATAACTTACCAAAGGTGATACAGTGATGCATTGCAACACAGAACTGAACCTTGATTTCCTGTATCTCAGTATGCTGCGTTAATTAGAAGATTGACTTCTATCTTGCAGTCATTATAAATACTGCAATTGTTTCAGCTTGATACCTTGCCAGGCTATGTATGGTCATGGAAGCAGCATAGCTACTGTTAGATAGAACAGCATTTCTCTTTTCTCGTGGATGTGTAAAAATAAGTAAATTTTATCTTCCTGAATTGCGAACTACATCCTTGCTACACGGGTACAAAAGAAAGGATCATTTTAGTATATCCATGTTTTAATTTCTCTGGTTCAGCATATCCAAGCTGTTTCCACCCATTTCTAGAATTATCTTTGTGCTAATTATATAAATATGTTTGCACAAGTCCTTCTGTACAACTTGGTTGTACTCATTGTCATTTAAGAAAAGCTCTTTTTTTTCTTTAGGCTCATCCAAGTGAGGCAATTTATTTTCAGGTGTACTCTTAAGCAGATATCTTGGATGTGAAATAGTGACTAACAAACTCAATAGATGTAGGATATTGACAGATGTACTACAGGGAATCCAGCCTTGGTGTGTAAGTCATTAACATCTCTTTGCTGTCCATCACATCCATCTGCCCTAGGTTACCAACCCTACAGCAGACCTGACAAAATCGAACGTGAGGGTGTGCGCTTCAGTCATTTAAGTGTAAAGGCTTAAATCACACTTAACTTCATAGGTGATATAAGCCAAGCTTTGCACTGAGCCAGCCCTTCTGTGGCATCAGCTCTGCTGTAGGGGCAGAAATGTCATGCAAAGGGGAAGAGGAAAAGGGCTGGCATGGCAGAGGGGGACAGCACGTTTGAAGCACAGCTAAGGGAAATTTGTTGCAGAGCCCTCAAAGCATCACCGGAACAAAGAGCTGTGCTAGAGCTTCACAGCCAGTGTTAGAGCCTCGTTCGTGAGCACAGTCAAATCCCAAATTGTTGAGGACCACACCAAAGTGTGTCATGTCTAGGTACAACACTGCTTCCAACTGGATGGCTAACAGTGGAGCAAAAAGTCTGGAGTGGGGATGAGCCCTGTTTATATGGAGGTGAGGGACCAGGCTGTCTCCACACTGAAAATTGCATAAGCACTTTGGCTGCTCTGCAAAACCAAGTGCAGTGCAATCTCCGATAGCCAACACAGCTCCTCCTCCTGAAGCTATTTGAAGACATGCACTGTGAACACTTCCTAAGAGAGCACTTGCAGTCATCATGTGTTTTTTGACACTGTATCAAGCCCAGAGGCTGTATACCTCTCATGCTGTAATTTGTATATTAATGGTAATGTATTGGGTTGAGACCTCTTGAGACAGATGTGATATTCCTGTTATAATAAGCCTCTAAAATGTTAAATTTTGCCATGAGATCTGTGTGATTTGCAGGTCAGAAAAGACTATTGATACATTTTGTATACTGTTAATGACGTTTACAAATACTAGGTTGATATCTTTAGCCAAAAAAAAAAAAATTTAATTTCCAGATTTGGGGGTTATTTTTGCAAGTAAAATAATGACAGTATGAAGATGGCTCTTTAAATATCTTACAAAAGGACAAAATACTGCTGCCTGTGCTTGGGCAGAATATTTTTGTACTTTCCTGGGAGCAGTGGGGAAAGGAAGAGAAAATTGGAGAGACATATTAAAATGTCAATCCTAGTTCAAAAGTTACACAAGCAAGCACTCTTGACCAAGGTGTTGAATTAAAAAGTTTGATATTCCATAAAGCTAAATAATCGGAAGTAATGCTGCCAATAAAAGACATTCATTTATTTACTCAAGGTGCCCATTGTTAGCACTAATAATACATTTCAACATATTGAAATTGCCAGATAATTCTTTTGTGACTTTTATGCTGGATGATATTGTTATTTAAATGAACCTGCAGACTGCACTGTAACGAAGAAATGCATGTTTTGCCTAACAGTTATCAACCAGCATTCCAGCAAAATGAGAATTTTTGCCTCCATTCATTCTGAGGGGAAGCTGGGGGTCACTGTTTTCAATATGGACCTTTTAAAAGCCTTTCAGCAGTGAATAATTATAAGCCACAGCTTCTGAAATTACCTGTATTCACTGTAGGGAAGAAGAAACTTTAATCTTTTGTAATGAAGTACACTTTCTCATTCAAACTTTGTAAGACTTCCTTAAAATGGCAATTCCATTGTGCTGATTTAGTATTAGGTGGAGTAATTAAAAAAAAAAATCGATTTTTAAATATACAGATACCCTTGTTTATTCAATTTTACTTTTCTTGGATTTTGGATTCATCTTGACAAATAATACGGATGGAAAAAAAGGGGTTCAGCTCTTGTGTAAATAACCTTATCTGTACAAATTGCTGTTTACTAAAACAAATGTTTCTTCATTTTCAGTTTCAAATTCATTTTGCACTTTCATTTGAAGATTGAGGTTTGAAACTGTTTCGGTCATGCCAATTTTTCTATATTAAGTTTTCGAAAAAGATTTTCTTTTTCATAGTTCAAAACTATGCAGAAGATAGGGATTGAAAATGTGGCTTGCAGCAATGGGCTTTGGACTTCTCTCTTTGTTCGTAAAAACAAACAGGTTGGCAATATTCATTGGTGTAAAGAAAACAGCAAAGTCATTATCTGGGGAGTAATTTTACAAAAATGATCTACAATAATTTGCTGATTATTGCCAGAAAAAAAGCATGCAGTTTTACTTCTGAAAATGTGTGTTTCGGTTAATGAAAAGCATTACCCTGCAGCCTCTGTGGGATTTTTTCTACTTGTATAAGTTTTTGGTTTTGTTTTTTAGTTTTTTTCTCTTCTTTCCTTTCTTTTTTTTCCTCTTCTCTCTCTCTCTCTCTCTCTGAAACTGATCCCACTCTTTCCTAAATGAGATTTTTAGGCAAGGCTAATTCAAGCATCACCCTTAGGTAATAAACAAACACAAAGGTAAAGGCTGAGAGTTTTGATTTTGAATCATGCATATCTACTTTTAGAGTAATTTTTTTTTTAACTAAATGGCAGATTTCAAATTGGTGTGATTAATTCTATCAAAGATATGTTTCCTCTACTTTGAACAATTCAGAGACTTGATTTTCCCACTCAGATAGCATTTTCCTCCCTGTCCTGTATTGTACCAACCCACTTCTGCCAGCATGACTCAAAAACCCCACTTCAGTTATAAAACAAAATCTGTCTTTGTAAGTAAAAGCATTCCCCAGTAACTAAAGGCTTTAATGCTGTTTGTGCATCTGGTCAGACTGGGTGATGCTGCTGTATTGTTTCTCATACAAGATGGGAGAGGAGGCAGTGGGAATAGCTGCCCAAAACAGAGAGGTAATGTTGCTATTAAATTGAGCTTTTTTAACCCCCCAGTCATGGTAGCTGTATTAATGGATGGGTAACTAGGTAGTTTGTAGCTGTATATGTCTATCACCCAACTTACTAAATATTTATTAGACCAAAATTTGGTCTGGGTGTTAGTCATCTTTAAATACTGACCATATGTTCAATACTCTGAGAGGCTGATCCATATTTCATTCAACTGTTTAGTAAACTTTCTGTCTTCTGTCCATGTACTCAGGCTTCCAAACTACGGAAACACACACAAATAGGCGTCTAGAAGAGCAAATATAATCCATATTATATATCCAGGAATGTTTTTATGCTATGAAAAAGCTAGGATTGGGAGCACCAGACAATGTACAAAGAGAGCAAAAAGTTGCCCCCTCCAGAGAATTTACATCCAGATGGCTCAGACATATAAAGATATTTTCTCAGGGTAACAAGTTGCCTCATGTCAGCTGACAGGAAAAAGCATTCTTTGCAAATGCAGAGTAATTCAAGCCTGTTTAGGCCATTCTTCTGTGATAACCTTTATATCCAAAGACAGGAGACAACAGGTGGATATAAGCAGATGGGGAAGCACGAGGAGTGAATAAGAAGGTTGGCTGCATAGGTGGAGGGCTCGATATTGCAGCAGCACAACCATTGTCAAGCCTTTTTTCTGGCATCAGAGTTAAGAGGAGGCTTGAGGGGATTTGAAGGAGGATAACGAGGCAGCTTTGTGGACGTGAACAAGGAGCTCTACCCAAGCATGGGGGCAGCAGGGGAGAAAGCACAAAGATCCTTGCTTGAAAAGGTAACAAATGGGTGATGGAGCCTACTGTCAGGGGCTGACTGGAGGTGGGAGCTCTTCCCTCTGGAATAAATGAATGAGAATGGGTTGGGAGGGGATTAGGCTGAGAATGCTTTGAAAGAAAAAGCAAGTAGATTATGTTTATATAACAGAAAAATGGAAACCACAGCAAAGAGGAGTAACAATGGTCAAAGTGATGAGCAAAGAAAACGATAGTATCAAAAATATTCTTCAAGCTTTTCCAAAGCTGCTCTTTCAATAAGCAGAAGAGGCACATTGTAACGATGGCTTTGTATGCATCCCCATCATAACCAACTCCTCACAGTTACTTTCTGTAACTCAGGAATTATCACTAGAAATTTTCTAAGCCTACCATCTACCTTTGAGGTGAAATGTTATATTGCCTGAGCCAAAAGAATTTCCTTGTTCTTTGTTGTAAAGAAATAGGACAAAAGTATACTTTCCTGCTTGAAAAGAAAAGTAAGTGGATTTATCATTTGCATTTTTTTAATGATTACAAGAATGGGATTGTTGATTTGTCATAATCATTTAAAATTCAGCTTTACAGATTACTCAGTCTGTTAAAAACACTGTTTTTGTTATGTCCTCAGATGTACAGTTTTCATTATCTGCTTCTGAAAAAAATTACTGTTTTTTTTAAAAGGGTGTTTACTACCAGGCAGTCTTATAGCAAAGCACATATCTGTCCTCAGGCAACCATATTCCTCAAAATCTGAAAGAGCATAACTTCTTGCCATGTTGAGGATATACTGTATTCTTATATGAACCATCTGTTGTTGATGAAAAGGCGAGAACAGATGAGCTGAACTGGCTTGTTAGTGCAATAGCAGCATAATTCTGTCCTGGGTGGGAGACCCAGGGTTTAGCTTGACCTTGTCACGTCTGTCCTCTGTGCCACTGGAGGCTATCAGGGGGCACTGGTGCATCCATCCTTCCTGGGAAGAGCACAGCCAGCGCTACTGCTCATGTGGCCATTGCCATCTTGTAGCCATATTGCTATTCTGAAGGTCATTCCTTAAATCTTTCCTTTCTGCCTCCAACACAAAAGACACATCTGCAGTTTGTTAGGATAAGAAATTAGAAAAGGTTGGTGTCAATGCCACTGGATGGATGAATTTAGCAGTGAATAGTAAGCAGCGTCTGGATGTTTGGATGTCAGGGGTGGCCTTATTGCTGTACATACTTACAAAGGATTTTATAATCAATTGCAAAGCTGTATGATGATTTTGACATGTGACAGATACACAAGGTTGTGCTAATCACTGATTTAATACAATGTTTAGCCCTGTTGTGAACACTGTCATTTGTTTAGTGCATAAATCATATTAAGCCAACCACCAGCCATAAGTTTTGGAAATTGGTGGAATATTCCTATAAAGAAGCACAAAAGATTGTAAAGATTAAATAAGTTCGTTGTCTTAGTGACCAGTTGGGGAGGGAGAGGGCATCCTCTTTAATTTTTTTTCTTCCTTTTAAAAATACTTTGTGGTTCAGCAGCACAGACACTGCATATCTTTGTACCCCCACACAGTCACCATGTTAATAGCTGTTTGCTAGTTGTGGTCAGTTAATTTAAAAAAGCTGGCATACTGGTATTATAGGTCGCAATAGATTATTCTTGAATCAAATGTAGTATTGTTGCTTTAGACCAAACCCCCACCCATGACAAAATTCACTACATCTCTTTAATTTATAATAGCGTTTGAAAGGATGAACCTGAGATGATATAAAAGGAGATTCAATTTCTTAAAATTTTCTCAAGCCATGCATCATTCTGTTCCTACTTTACTCTTGCTATATGCGTAGACTCAGTATGAGTTACTACTGGCTCAGGAATTTAGCACTTGTTTTGTTGCAAATAAGAAAATAGATTATAAAATGCTCACTGGCATGACGAACATGGATGGAGTCCTAGCGTATATTTCTCTCCAGAAAGTATCTTGTATACATTTCTATTACACATGTAAATGGAAGGGAGTTGATGTAAAATATCTTTTATTCAATGTATTGCAAAGCCATAAAAAGTCCAGGCCCATCTTTTACTCAGCTAGTCGCTGGAAGCCCAACAATATGTTGGAGGCTATAACTAGGCTCTCAAAACTCACTCACCCTGCAATAGCCATCATACTCCAGGTGTTGGCTGGTATGCCAGGCAGCATCACTCTCTGACAAGGGCTTCAACTATTCTTTTCACAGTGGAATGGGGAGTCTGGAGGGGAACTGAAAGCTTCAGAGGGGGTTGCTAGCTGCAAGAATTGTAAGCCAAGTTGGGGCACGTTAGTTTCCCTTTCTGGCTCTTATGTTAAGTCAGAGGATACCTGTTTCCTCCAACTTATAAAACAATTGCAAGAGTAAAGGCTAATATTAAAAACAAAACAAAACCCTTGGAGATCCTGTGCAGAACAAATCTCCTTCTTGGGGCCCCAAAGCCTCTCTTCCATGATGGCAGTGGAGTGAGGTGGCCGGGAAATGCTCTGGCCTTCAGTTCAGTGAGAGCATTGGGTTAGGGAGGCAATATGTTCAGTCTTCAGCTCTCACTCCTCTAAGTCCTGAGTCCTGTGGATCCTATCTGATTGCTCGTTTCTCATCCATCCAAATAGTCATGTGGTCGTGCCCCAGGGAGCTGTGGCAGACAGATCCAAATGTCTGCTGTTATAAGTAACTTAAATTTGGAATTGAGTTATTGCAACAAAAGACACTGAGGTGCTGTACCAGGAAGAGTTACTACATAGAAGATCCAGGTGATGTGTGAAACATGAGTCTTCAGTCTAAATAGCAAGGGAGCATGATAATTAAGGGGCTGTTGCCTTTTCTGGAGAGGGATAAGTGTGTGCTAATTTCTTCTGTGTTTTATCATATAAAAGCAATTGATTTGCAAGCTGATCTGTGCTCGGAAAATTTTTGAACTCTTGAAAACTTCTAGGATGAGGAAATGGATTCCCACCCGTTGTTATGTCTAAGCCTGAGAAAACGATCCTATGCACCTTTGCACAGAATATTGTTTGCCATGTGCTAGAAAGCCAGCACATATCTGTCCTATTAAACACATTGAGCGATGGAGACATAGTCCTATCACAGGACTTAAGCACGTGTGAGGGGTGGAGAAGTAAAATGTATACCATTTTACCTCCCCATGTTTGAATTCTGCACACACATAACAGCCAAGTATTATGAAAAGGAAAAATATCAGGCCAGTGAGAAAATTCTCTAATGGTGAAGATTTCTAAAAACACACGGATTGCTTCCATGAGGAATTTAGAATGAAAAATGTGATAAGTTATAGGCAGTCATTAACATTTGTTGAACATTCTCCTTATTATTAGTGTTTCGTATACTTCTGGTTCAAACATTTCATGGAAAAAGAGTGGAATAAATGGGGTAACACTAACCAGATGGTCCTGTATGTGGAATTTCTAAAGCTTTTTGTGTACTTTATGTCGAAGATAACAAATCACACAGGTCAACAGCTAGTGTCAGCTAGTGAGAAATGATTGTACATTTTAAGGAAGAAAAGCTCTTGAGATCTTAGTCACATTGGTGTCAGGGATTCAATTTTGCGATTTTCACGTGGAAATGAAGATGCTTCCAAGTGAGGCACACAGCAGAAGAAATGTTTAAAGAAAGGTTTGTTTAGATTCCAAAAACTAGGTTATCTTAGACACATTTAGGTTCAGGACATCTCCTTGTTGCTTTTCATTTAATTATGTTTCTATTTTATCTTTGGCATCTGTAGAGGATAAAATATAGGAATAATTAGGAATAGAGCTGGCTGATGACAAATTAAGACTTTGCAATGTTGTTTCTTCATACGTTGTTCTTAAAGAAAAAAAACAGGAAATCTGCAGCATGTTTTGCTTTTTGTTATGTAGCTTCATATGTTTTAACATTTTGAGAGTCATAAACTTGCTAAGAATATCTGTCTGATCTGTGGCATATCTAAACCATCCATCCCTGTAGCATCTTGCCAGGTCACTGTAGTCCTTCTGAAATATTTTGACACAGAATTTCATCCAAATAAATAAATAGTGTATGATGGTGCCCTCTATAGCCTACACAGCTCAAGGGATTAGTAATTAGGTGTATAGCCTTTTACTTAGGGATCGTTACTTAAGATCAGACTGAGGATGTCACTGCTAGCCACAAGCTTGGCAAGTTGAAACAGTGGTTTCTTTCTGATCCTTGCCAATGAGGCAACATCTAAGTCATCTGGGGCGAAACAGAATTAGAAACTGAATTATGATTTAATTTCTAGAAGCTATTTCTCAAACTCATTTTTATGTAAAGGCAATGGGGTGACTTTTTAACTACTGTCTGACTGTTCCATGAATACAAATGAAACCAACTTCCGGATATATCAACCCAAAAACTTTCATTAGCATTACATCTACTAAGAGAGACAGGTGACAAAGTTTCAAGTATATATGCCAAGGCTGTTGCATCACAGAAAACAGCAGTAGTCAACAGGATGTGCAATTCAGAGCTAATAATCTTTCTTACATAAGACAATCTCCTTCCTATAGCTCAATAGATGCATCTAGATAATGATCCAGGAGCTACAAAAAGGGAAATTTCCTTAAAACTGATTTTTTAAATATATGGCCAGCTGCAAGATAGACTTCTGAGAAATGCACCATTCAGCCCCACAGAAGTGCAGCCATGGTCATAACTTCTGGTACAAACTTAAAACTTTGACTGTAAAGAACACAGCTTTGGTAGAGTTCTTTTCTCTTTTTCAAATCAATCTTGAGATGAAAAATGCATATAGTCCTGCAAAGGAGAACATTTTGGATTTTCTGCTAAGGGGGTAGACCTTTTTAAATACAGATATATCGTCTACCCTTTGAGTAATTCCTCAGAAAAGGATTGTCTCTTTTACAAAACACTTGCTGTTAATGGCAGAAGAAATTTCACTTTTGATGCATGCACATCAGCACGGCATCATCCATAGATGCCTAAACATTTTGCAAAGTGGTGTCATTCTCTAGAATCAGAGGTGGAGAACAGTAAAAAGAGCCGTAGGCAAAAGAGGAAAGATATGCTTCCCAGTGCAAGTAAAAACATATTCTTTTGGACCACACTGTGTTTATTAATCATGTGAGCACCAGTCACTGTGATGCAGGGTGGGTGGAGAAGCGTGGGAGGATTGTGCTGCGTGCGTTATATTATTTGTAATGTGGTAAGTGGTATTTGTTATCTATTTCCATTGTCATGAAGTGGCCATATACAATACATATATGGGTTATCATTGCAGTGATTATCCTCATCATACATTACCTGCTGAACATAATATGAAGATGTTGCTTTCTAGTAGATGGCAGTGCACTCTCATAGAGGCAGAAAGCCTGCATGTTATTTGTTAAACTAAGGATCAGTAAACCTATCAGGGTGATACTTCCTTTTAATTTTGTGAGAAGTTATAAAATGCAAAGGGATTTTCTGAAACATTGTTTGAAACAGAAGCAGAAAAAAAAAAAAAAAGAAAAAAAAACATTTCCCATGGTGTTGTTCTAGTTTTTTTTTTTTTCACATTGTATTTTACGGATAATTTTAGACTTGTGGTAAAGATTGGATTAAGAAGTGCCACATTCTCTTCTCCATTATGTACATTCATGAATAATTTTATGTACATTCATGAATAATATCGTCTGTTGTGCACTTACATTTGTGTATCCATGCTTTGGTTTATGTGTGTGCATTCTTGTGCATATCTCTAATGGTGTTTAACTTTTGCTTATGATTCTAGGTGTGCAGTTCTCTCTGCAGTATTGTTACTTACTTTTTTCACAGTGTTTCCTTGAAATATGTATAAAAATAGGGCAGGAGAGACCTCGTTTTGCCTGTCATATTTACCTAGTGTTATATTTAGACAGGAGCTGAAGAAATCACTACAACAGGTACCTGAAAGCTCCTGAAAGTGATTTAGTATGAAAGTTCACATGAAACCAGTGGCTCGGTACCACCACTTCCTGTTCACTGATTATGCACAAGCTTTTCTGACATGTGACCCATTGATGCTGGCAGCTCATCTCTTCTCTGTCTGTTACAGCACTGGGCTCTCCTCCATAATTATCGTAGCCAGTACCCTCCACGCACAACACGCACACGCCCATTCCACTTGGCCTCTCCCAGGCTTGGTGCTATCATTCACAGCTGCCTCCAGTGTTTTCTCCTGGTGGGAAATCCCATCAGCTGTGGGGAAAGGACTCAGGCACTGCCTTTGGATCTTGTGGGTCCAGCTGGGAAGCCCCAGCAGGCAAGTCCAACGTTCAACAGTTGGTGTCCAGCAATAGCACCTCCAGAGTAAGGCTGTCCTTTGGCCCGAAGATCTGGTGTGCTTGGTTGTTTCCAGATGTAGGAACCCAGTAATCCTGCCTGAATGACGCATTATTGTCAGCAGTAAATACTGAGATTGGCGTGTTTGCAGTGTAAAATCTCTTGCTGACTTGGGACCTGGTCTTGCAAATGCTTACAGTTGTGCTTATTGTTACGTAGACGCATATTCCCACTGAGTACTCCAAGTCACATACAAAAATGTTTTCCTAAGTCTTAGGGATCGTAATGCACAATCTCAGCTCTTTCTGAGGTTCTGAATCTCCACCATGAGACAGATACAGCAAGTTTTAATATAAAACCTGTCTAGATTAAATATTTAGTATTATAAGCGTGATTTATGTGTGGCAAGAACAGTTAGCTGGAAGATATCGGAAGAAAATGTATCCCATCCATTAGCAAAGAATGCAATAATTAGGAAAGGAAGAGACCTGACTCAGAATGTGTGATATGACTCAGAATTGTGTCCTCGAGTCATTATGCAGACAAAAAACCCCGCCACTCGCTTCAGTGCAAGTTTTGCATGTGTAACAGCTGTCACAGTCAGACCATTAATCAGCTGAACCACCACACAGGTGGAGGGTGAGAAACCACCTTCTGTGCTAGAGGTTGAACACAAAAAGTATTTTTCATGGGGTCCGTCTGTCTATGGTGCTGTAGCTGCAGTGGAAATCTCCAGCGTAGATCTATTTCTCCACTGCCATAAGTGGAGTTTTTGTACATAGAAGTTTTTGTACAATTTCCTCTGTTAGGCATAGAGGGAAAAAAATACAGATTGTAGTTAAGTGCTAGAGAGACCACGATTTTGCTCTGAGCTGTGTTTCTCCTGCTAACACTGTTGCAACAAAAGGCACACACATTTTATTTTACTTGATATATCAGTGTACTGTGAACTCGTATCAATTGCATACAGTTAGTTAGATAAATATACAGTTTACTTTTGATTGTGTGTGTTAAAGTACCCTAGGTTATTTTGCTAAATGATGTCATTTATCATTCCCCACTGTGTATATAATGACTGTTTATGACAAATGGAGGTTTTTCTTTTCTCTCCTGTCCACCTCCAAACCAAAAAAAAAAAAAAGATCTAATTGGAATGAGCACATCCCTTGAAATACAGACACTTTCCACCACCTCTCATTTTGCATCATGTGATATGGCAAGACATCAAATGATACAAGAATATGTAATGTGACAATAAATGAAAGATAAATTAGAAGAATGTTTGGGGTTGTTTTGATAGACTATTTCTTTTTCAATTTGGATGATAAGAATTTACTCTTAATTTCTGACGTGTTCATTTTATCAGTTAAATTTTCTAATTTGTATTATTACAGATAATTACCAACATATACTTATTCTTAAAACTTTATTTGTTCAATTAGAAGGTAGATTTCAGCCTTTATCTTTGTAGGTAGCTGATCCAAGACAGTTTTATGTAAATGGCTTAATTAATTGGTACCCTTCAGTTGAAACAGCAACTTACAAAGGGAGTAATCCTTTTCGAGTGGCATAAGCTGTTTAAAAAAGGCAAAAAAAGACAGAATAAAAAAACAATACTTTTCTCAGGCACCTTGGCACACAATTATAAGTTATTTGACAGAAGTAAATGTAATAAACTGCGAGGGTTCTTCCTAAATTATGTCTTTTCTATGTAATTAAAATAGCATCAGCCTTAAGTGCAGTTGCTCTGTAGTCTTCAAATCTACATTATTTAGGGACTTAATTATGCAGAATTACAAAACTTTATTATAAATGGTTCAATATGTTGGTGGTTTAGATGTGATCTATGTGGCCTATTTATTAAGCTTACAATCTTTCTCGAGCAATTAGTTGTTTCCAAGTGTTTGGTACGTTACTCTCCCTTTCAGAATACCCTCAGAAACCTCTGCCACACAAAGCTCTTAGAGGATGTGGTGACAGGACTTATTTGTAGCTATCTAACGATGGCACTGATCAATCCAGGTGACTGTCTGCTACCAGTGCTGTTGCTGCTGCAGCTGGTGTCCTGATATACAGGCTAGAAAGGAGGAAAAGGAAATTTGGGTATTCTCTCTCCTCCTGTCCTGCACCAAGTTCCATTTGTGTTGGAAACCAAGCCTTTTAAATATTTTCTCCAGTTGCATGCTTCTGTACAAAAGTAAGGAGCACTCCACAGTGGAAGCAATTTATAAAACCCAAAAGAAGATTGTTGAGATCCCATATGCGATGGTAAATCTCTGCCTTTCCTGAGCAGGTCAAAATGGCCTTGAATCTGAGTGCTTACATGGCAAAATGTCTTATGCTTTACCTTCTTAAGCGTGGTGGGAGAAAATAATATAGGATAGTTTTAAAAAGAACCAATTCTTCATGTCATTAGTAAGGGAAATGAAAAACTATGTACTGCACCCACTTATCTCTGCTGCTTGCTGTTATACTTGTTTCTGAACTTCATTCCAAACTGATGATCCTGGGGGAGAGGGGGAGGGATGAGTGGATGAATGAATACATGTCTAGAAATGTGGCAACTTTTCAGTAGAGATGCTCCAATGCTATCCTCATTATTGTCCCATTTTATTTGGCAGAGTGACTCTTTTCCCCTTAAATGTGCAAGGGTTTAATTAATACATTCCAGTTGTCAAACCCAGTTCAGCTTGATGAGCAGGAAAGTGTAGAAAAGCTAGATTATTTGTTTGCATCACTAGGCAATGGGGAAATACCTCCTCCATTGGATTTCTTTGCAAGTAGTGACAGCAGTGTTCTGACAGAGACAAAGGGATAAAAATGTGCTGGAAGAACTAGAAGAATTAATTTGTAATAGATAATTGGATCTGTATGGCAATGATATGAGTTTGGAGGAAACTCAAGAGCAGAATAGTTCTCTAGGTTTTTAGGTTTCACTCTCTTGTCAAAACAGTGTCTGAATGCCTCATGCATTTTAAAGCTTAAATATGAATATACATGTCTCACTTCCTTATTTTGCTGTCCTGTTTATTGTCTGACCAAAGGTCTGGATATGCTTATTCTTATTATTTAAAAAAAATCAAGAAACTAATTTTGATCTTTGTTGGGAAAGTGTTGTAGTTTTGCTGCTCCTTTCCTCTCTTGCAAAAGTGAACTTTATTCTTGCACCAGCCTCTGAGACAACTCTGTCTTTTCAATTTTGCAAGCCCCGTCTTTGTTTCTGACTGATCCTGCAGCAGATCCTTAGAGAAGGGCGTAGTTCAGTGTTACAAGAGGTTGTCCCATTCAGTGATAGCATGGGTCTTGAATGCCAGGACTGAGATGTTTAGTTGAGTTCATTTCTGCAGAGAGCCAGTGATGACAGTGAGTACCACGGGGATGTACTTGCAATGATGCAGATTGGGCTGTTGGCATCTGTGCCAGCTGCGGGTGTTTTAGTGTTGGCAAATTTGTCCCTAAATACATATAGGTGCAGGAATCAAGCCTAGAGGTTATAAATGTAGATTATTATGGCTGGTACCAGAACAACTAACAAATGCCGACAGTGTATTATTTGAAAAAATAATTTATAGGAGGATGATCAACATTGTTCCCCTCCTTTTAAAAAGGTGATACAGGCAATCCCTGAAATTATAAACCTGGGAGGCACCTCAGTATAAAGAATAATGGTTGAGAGAATGATTAAAGATCAAGTTATAAAGGACCTAGATGAAGATAATATGATGGGGACAAATCAGCACGATTTCTATAGCCTGACAGATTTCTTTGAAATAGTTAACAAATAATGGATAAAGGAGAACCAGTGGATATAATTTATTTAAACTTTCAAAAGGATTGGATAAAGTCTTTTAAAGGAGGCAATTAAGGAATCTTGCTAACAATGGGGTAGGATGTAAAGTCTTGTCATGGATTTAAAACTGATTTAAAGACTGCAAGTTAAAAGTAAGATTAAATGCCCATTTCTTACTGTTGGAAAGAGACAATAATGGGTGTTCAGGAGTGGTAGGAATGGTAGACTTCAGTTTTTTTAATGTATATATTTTATTAAATTGGTATTGTGCGTAGAATATAATTAGGTAATATTCCCTAGGAAATACTGTAGGTTAGTATTAAGGATCTGTGTTATACAGACTGCTCTAGTGCTGTCGCGCTGTATTGAAAAGGAAGAGAAACAGGAAAATAGAGTGAACAAAAGCAGTAACACTTCCCCCAGAAGATGGTTCTCCACTGGAAAAGCATCAGCTGTTTATTTGCACCACCTAATCTTAACCAGTGCAATTCATGAAACACACACCAGCCCTGATCCGAGAACAAAATCAAAGTTCAGTCTAAAATGTCCAGGGAAGGGTTGTCCAGCCTTTGGTGAACTCCCCCTTTTTTCCCCTTTTACTGCAGGCAGTCTTTGCCGTTGTGGATATGTGATCTTTGCTGGTGTTGGCATCCATGCACTCCACTGCCATGATGGCTGGAGCCTAAGGTTGGGCTGGAGAGGAGGAGAAATTGTAAAATAGCTCTACAAAAGTAGACTACTTTGGATAACATGGTTTTGAATAAGATTTGTCACATTAAAGGTAACAGAAATATATGCAACAGAAATATGCGTACAGTTAGAATGAAATTGTAAGCCCTGAATCTGTCATAACTCATTAGGCAAGTGACACTGGTGCCATCCCACTCAGTTCCATGAGGACACCTCCAGGTGCAGTAACTGAGAAAGAGATGGGGAGTTTTGCTCTGTGCCGGGTGTGTCCTTATCTTCAAAAGACTGTCTAGCCCAGATAACAGGTGTCCTGCCCCATCAGCTGCTCAAAATGGAAGAATTTCCAAAACGATTAGAAATGTTCAGTAGGAAATTCCAGAGGAGAAAGATTAAAAATGTGGCTGCATACTATGGGAAGGAGAAGGGTGAACAATTATTGAGTAGTGTAACAAAGGCTGACCAGAGGCTTGCACTTATTATCCTGAAAGTTAGAAGTCACCTGTATTTAATGGGTGTGTGGAAGGAGAGGGGGTGGAGAACACTTCTCTTCCCTGGTAATAGAAATCTCTTGGCACAGGGTATTGCTGCAGACAGCCAGTTCTTAAATCTTGTAGCAGTGTCCATTATCATAAAAGAGTATCGTGCAACAGAGCTAGCTCAGGTCTGCCTGGTACTGAATAACACCAAATAAAATCATTCATGTTAGTCACTCTACCCCCAAATTTCTACACCTTGAATTTAGTATTCTCCCGATGAGTGAGACTATCAGGAACGCAACCAAATGCAGCGGACCATATTTAAACATGGTAGCAGTGGCTGATATTTTGATGGTTAATTTCTTTGATCTTCTGCTGAATTGAAATTTGCCTACGGTGGTTTCCCAGTTTCAATTAGTACACAAAACAAACTTTGCGTATTTTCTGAGATTATGTTCTTCATTATATGTTGCTGTAGTTTTATGTGTTGTTGCCAAGAAATCTGCTTTTGACAAATTGCACAGGAGGCATTTTGAGATTGTGATGGAGTTGATTGAGTTTAGGCCAAATCCTGTACACTGTTATCACTGAAGACTGAAATACAGATGCTTGTTACACTGAAATACATAGAATTTGCTTTGGCCCTGAAAATCTGTGTCACATTTTAAAATAACCAATTTGGGTACAATTTGAGTTAAGTGGCAAGTAAACAATGCAAATGAAACTGTTTTGTTAGCTAGAAAGTAATTGAAAATCTGCAACTAATTATAAATTGGCAATATACAAGTCTCCAGGAAGCTGAAAGGAATACTTTGCTGATATATTGTTTAGTTATATTCAAAATTAGCTTACCCTGCATAGTTTGTATAAGAGATTTTGCTGCTTATTGTAACTTTATTTTCTAAAAAATGAAATGATTAACAATTTGGATTTCATAGGGGAAAAAAAGTGTAATTTTTTAATCAAAGATAATTCTTCTTAGGTTGTCTGATTATTATTTTTTTTTTTTTATTTCACATGGGCCTTGAGCTTCAGCTTTTTTATCCGGGTTTGAATTTCCTTAGTGTTTGTCAGTGTACTGTTTTGATTGGCACCTTCATTGTGTTTTCCAGCTCATCACGTCAACACATTTCTTGTGCATTAATGTAGCTGTACAATACCTTTGAGAAATAAGAATGTGTTGTCACATGCAAGAAGAAATTTTTTGCTTGTATTTGGTTGAAAAAAGTATGGGATTCATTGGAAAACATCTATTGTCAATTCCACCTAGATCTGTAACACTAGGAGCTAGTGAAAACACCCAGATAATTGTCATGTGGATTTGTGCTGCCAGGATGTGTGCCATGTGCAGACATCAGGTTTGGGTGAATATCAGCTTTTATTGTTGAAGAATTATTATTTAATAGGATCATGTAAATACATAGGTTTGAAAAGAAAGAATAAATCAATGCATGTATTTACTACAACTCAGTTTAACAGCACTTGATGCATCAATCAAAAAGCATTTCACAGAATTTGGAGAGGGGAAAGGAGTTAAAAATATTGGTCTTATAGTGCTCTGAAATGTCTTTAATCCTGAAGCAGCAGGCCACGCTGCAAAGCTCAATACTGTCTCTATTTTGGTCTTGTCACCAAAAGCCCCAACAGTCTTCACAACAGGTAGGGATCCAAACTCTGTCCGCCTGCTGGAAGTAAACATTTTCAAGCTTATCCAAACTCAGAGTTGTTTAGGTAAGCTGCAGAAGATGCAAAGTGAGCCTGTCAGTTTTTGTCTGGGGGAAGTTAACTGCAGTTATTGTTGTATTATTCTGTATTATGTAAATAGGAAAGCAAAGGCATATCAAGATTAAAGGTTATTTCCTCAGATTCAGTTAGGTTATCAACAAGAGCCACAGGGAGAACTGAGTTACAGTGCCAGGCTATCATCATGAAGTCTCATTCACCCTCATTGCGATTGCATTCTCCGTATAAAGCACTTCATTGATACATGCTCTCCTTTAGCAATCCTTGACTTGAGAAATCTCAGTCTTGAATTTTTTACAACCCTGTGCTGCTTCTCCATAAACTGGTGTTGATTAAGTGGATCATCCGTTCCTGTGATATTAAATTTTTAACATAAAGTCTTGTAGTAGTCAGCTACTAGTAGAGAGATCTTTTGAAACTCCTGAAAGACCACGCAGAAATGAATCATCACTGCCCAGTGATACAGTTAGTCCCGTGTGGGCTCAGGTGTGGTTCCTGAAAAGCTGTGTAATGCTGAACAACCTGGGGAAAGGTTTCCTATGTAGCTATGTGCTGGGGAGTTCTGGGCAGTCTGTCGTTAAAAAGCAAACACTTCAGCCAAGGAGGAGGAATAAACCTCTTCTCTCTCTGCAGTACCTGCTTCCAGGCAGGCCAGTCTCACTGTCCTTGTGGAATTAGATCTATTCATGTCATCTGGGACTGTTCCTGTGAGGACAGGTTGCAGGATGAAATCCATAAATACTAGGATTAAAAATGTAAATCTGCACCCAGAGCATTTTAATAAAAAGTTAGCTTGTGTCACGAGGAAGGAGGGGGATAAAGCACTGGGGGAATGGAGAATGTGAGTCATTGCATCCAGACTGAAACAAATCTTTGAGCACAAATCATGATATAAAATTTTAAGGGCTTGATCCTGCCTTTGGCTATGCTGGTGTGTATTGTTACATATCCTGTAAAATCGGCTACTGTTACATGTTACATGGTGCTGTGCACCCACATAACTAAGCTCTGAACTCTAGGTTTTTATAGTCTTTATTTTTAAATCCTATAAATGCTGCTGGACTTGGCTCTTTCAAATGTTGAACAGATGCAGAAAGATTTTCCTACACCTCCTACCCACTTACAACCCCAAATAATTAGTAGATGTGTTGCATCTTTCGATAAAGACTTCTTAGAAAGCTGTTTGGTGAATAAGGCCACACAGAATGTGTCATTGTTGCTGCTGCAGGTTTTGAGTTTTTTTGTATATTAATGGTACTGTATGCCACATAATAATGAAAAGCTATATGCTCTGGTCTGCTAGTTCACTCCGGAGTCTGTGTGATTGCAAATTGTTTGAATAACAGTGGGCTATTGAAACTCTGTCCAGATGTGTGTGTTGCTAATTATGGGAGTACCCACAAAGGCGGATTATCTCTTTTGTTACCATTTCCAATGCATTTAAATATGGGAAAGTGAAAAGCATTTAGGCAGCAAATAAGAAGTAACTGTACATGTTGGAGATGAAGGCTTTTCATAATTAATTCCCAGGGAAGAAAACTCTTGACCTGGCAGAATGCATTTCTGGAGTGTAACCAGATGCAGCTTACACACAGGAGAGACATCCCAAAGTGGCAGATTCCAAAATAGTCTCAAAACAAAAGTGGCATAGCTTCATTCACTGCAGGGAAAGTCCAGGCAGAGGAAGACTACCTGAGGAAAGCAGTGGTGGGCAGGGGAGAACTGAGCTATTGTCAGTTTTCTGTCATACTTATAAAAAGCATTATAATAATGCAATAGGAGATTTTGGAAAGAGAAGCAGGGGAAAATGTGAATTTGTCTTTCCAGAATTTAAGTAGTTCCCATTTAATGAGCTGGAGCACAGTCCAGAGGGGCCTCTTTGGATGATCACTTCTCAGAGTGTGAAGGACTCGGTATGTTCCTAGGCACCACGCAGGGATGATGATGTCCTCCATAAGAGCTGTCTTCTGGCTTTGGACAAGAGCCTCCATCATAACCTCCATCATAAAGTGACCCACAATTGCTTTGTACCTTTGCTTTGTTTTATCATTTTATGAGTTGCTATGAATCACATGGGAGATAAAATGGAGAAGGTAGAAGGAGATGTGAGTGGCAGCAATCCAGTGTGGGGTCCAAAATGAGAAAAACATAGGAACAGATGAAAGAAAGGGCGTTGAATGGCTTAGCTACCTGTCTACCTAACAGCTTGTAATGAGGAGATAAGTAGTTTAGCAAACCTCACTCAAATTTAGAGAAAGCTTTTCTTCCTTTTTCTTTTTTATTTTTTTTCCCCAAAAAAGGTGGGGATTAAACTACAGAAAGTCTGGCTCTTGCAGCTTCTCGGGAAGAGAGAGAAAATGTCTGAATTCAGACTTAACCCCCACTTTGTACAGTTTAATTTAAATAAAAATGATGAATTTCCTCCTGAATGATTAATAGTCAAGTGTGGTGACATACAGAAACTGTGAGCTTGACCTTCAAGGTAAAGGATAACTGCTATGTTAAGTTGATTACACAATTTCCCCTGAATAAGTTGACAAGCACCGAGCATGGTTTCCGTGACTCCTGATCTTGTAAATGCACACTTACAAATGATTTGCCTATTCCTCTGAAGCAAGCCTTGCTTTATTTGTGACATGTGTTAAATAAATTCCAAATGGCCTAATGTGAGATCTGGAATCCAAGCAGCCGTGGTCTGTGCGAGTGGCCTGGCCTGCCAGGGGATCACAAAGTGTGAAATATTCTGAACTGGAATCCCAAACCTTCAGAGACGTTTCACATCCTCCAAACATCTCACAGGCTTATGAAGCAGGCCAGTGCTTCTCCCCCATCTTCCTTGAACTTGCAGGCTGAAATCTTCTGTGTTATATGGGGTGAACCTTGCTTTCTCTTCTGTCAATATTTCCTTCTCCCCTAAAAACAGAGTGCATCAAAGATGCTTAAACTATCCACATAGTGCACCAGAAGGGTGTTTCTATACATATGCTATATGTGGAGTGTTTCCTTCACAGACAGGGCTCACAGAGGGCTGTAGCCCTCATGGACACATAGCAGATCTGCCCCATGTATGATCAGTAACAGAGAATAAGCAGGCTGCAGGGCAAAGGATTCACACAAGGAAATCTTCAGCTACTTGAAAAGAAAAATGCTTCTACTTGACTTCAAGTTATTGCTTTGGATCAAGCATGCACTAAAACCAGGTTCAGAAAACCACCTTGCCCAGTGCTTGACCTCTGCTTTCCTCGGGAACCAGTGGTTAGCACCTCTGACTCACTCAGCTGAGAAATGTGCTGTAGAATGATTTGGATTAGAATGAAAATTGTCACACATGCTGCCTCCGTGGTTTTCCTTTGCTTGGGAAGGCTTAGACAATGTCTCCTACCTCTCAGTATGTCCAATGGACCATAAAGCAAGCTTCCACATCCCATGGAGATCTGTCCCCATGTGTGCTGCTTCCAGTCCCAAGGCCCCTGTGTACCTAGAAGAGCTCCCTTCCCAGCAAGGCTCTCCATCTCCAGTGTACTTCCCGCTCTTCTTTACATCCCTTCCCTCCAGGCTTCAAGCAGTGCTTTGCAATAGTTGGATCAGGGCCAAGTTCAGCGTATGTCCAGCAGAGACCTTTTGACCCACTCCCGTCTGATTCAGCACACACCCAATTTCCCAGGAGCTGTAAAACTCAGTAAATCACCTCCCACCTGCAAATCCCAGTCCCCTGAAATTAGGGTGTCTCCCTTCAAAATCACTGGCCAGGTTTTGTTTCTGAAGTTTCTGTTTCTGTGCTTTGGAAAGGAAAGTACTTTGTCAGCAGGTTGGTGTGCTCCTCCCACGGCCAGGCAGTTCAACAGCTCCAAGCTTGAAACTCAGGACACTCCAACCCCAGTCAAGTCCATGACCCATGGACTCAGAAGTGAGAGGAAATTACAAATGCTACCTTTTGCAGTGATGACTCACGATGGGTAATTTTTTTTTCTCCCTCTCTCTGTCCTTTGTGCAAAGAATTTTTTTTTCTTAAAGGATTCAATTGAAATGTTGCCTGTCTCTTCCAGAAGGGAAGCTGCTGAAAAAGAGATCATCTTTGTGTTATGCCGCATGCAGTACAGTAGGTACACTAGGCTGTCTTGTCCTTTCTCTGTGATAAGCACTACCCTGAAGTCTACTGTCATTTGTGTCTGCGTGTGAATATCTTTCTATAATGGAATAAGAGCATTTGCAAAAATGGCTACTGAAGTGCCCAGCCAGTAACACTTACTCCAGGAGAGTGACAGGATAAGAGAAGTGGCAGAAACAAAGATAGGAAAAGAGGTTTTTGCACTAACAAGTGTGAACCGATAAGTTTGACCTGTATGGGAAATGTAGAGAATCCTTAGCGTACTTGTCAGGCCAAAATTAGCTGTGCCAATTTGTTTTCAGCGACGCTGTGCTATGAGAACCCCTTATTTATTTTCTCATTTGTGGAAGAAAAAGAAAACTGCTGGCTCATTGCACTCCACTTATTCTTAGCAAGCTAATTCGTTTAGGCATAAATAACTTTCCTGGGTGTTGAAGGCCAGGGTACGAATCAAGAGGATCTGCAGAGAAGGACAGGGAGGTGTTGTTTGGAGGTTTTATTGGCCACACGGATAAGTTATGTGTGTCATCCAAGCTGAGTGCCTAATCACCTCAGACATGTCATCACAACTGCAACATGCTCAGCGAGGCAGAGGGGAGGGAAGAAAATTCATATTTCTTTCCCAAGTATTCACAGCTAGGAAGCAGTCATCTCATTTTTCATCTTCCTTCGGGGTAGGTGTTAGGGCCCACATATCTGTTGGGGAATGGTGGTGGTGCGGTTCATACAGGAGCAAAGTGTACGTCTTTTAAATAAGAAAATTTAAAGCACTATTTAATGAGTAAGCATAGCCCTTTGATTAGAGTATGAGAATACAGGAGAGAAGTAGTTTGTGCCTGATTATTTTGGACAGTTTGGAGAAACTGGAAGCTAAGGAGGCAAAGTCTGTGGTAAACAAGAGATTGCTGAGGCTCCAATTCCATTTATTTATTTACCTAATTCTTCCTTGTGGGGAAAGGGAAGGAAAGATGATTTATGCAGTAGTGGCTGACATAGGATGACAGTCTGGGTATATATGGAAAGAAAGAAAAATATCAAAATTTAGGTGAGAATTAGAGGCTTTGGATTCAGAAGATACAATGGTGGTGTAACTGGGATCTCTGTCAGAGGAAGTCGCTTAGGAGTAAATGAATGGCAGTTCATGAAACGCAAATGAAACTGGTCTTTGAGTTGATGAAAGAAAGGGGGCTCAGAAAGGTTACCCCAGTATGGAATGGAACATAACGGAGACGAAAGATTAGAGATGGTGACTGCAAGGGTGCCAGAGGAAGCAAGCCTTTTTTCTGCTGAGAATCCAGCAAAAAGGAGGACAACAGCAAGAGATGAGCTAATCGTACACCCTGCTTTGAGTGAGTCCAGGAGGGAGCAGAGGGAAGCAACTAGTCACGGGTGAAGATGAGACTCAGCAGACAGATCAGTGATTGTATTAGGCATACGCAAAGAACAAAGAGAAGAGGGAGTTCATATTAGGTTATCAGAATTATATTCCACCAGGGGTAAGCAAACGTGATTCAAGGGATTGGCTGTTAAATTAGAATTTCCTCACATAATTTTATCAGATCTCACTACATCAAGTCAAATCTGGTTCCATTTAAATAGATCTTAACAAACTATAAAAACAGACGTTGTATCTAACATGGCAATAGGATCCAACAGCATGCAGAAGGGAACTTTTCTAGGCCAACCTATGACTTCTCTTGTTTTTCAAATGCATACCAGAAAAAGCTTTTGGCCTCACAGCAATTTTCCCCACCAAGATGTTTGCCCCCTTTTTGGCTAGTTACATTTTTACTCCTGGCATATTCCTTGTGTTCCTTCTTCCTTGCATTTGAACCCCCTGCTCTTGTTTCTCCTGGTATGAAGTGGGATGTACTGTTCGGGGATATCTGCAGCCAGAGGAGGTGTGTCACAGCAGGCTCTGAGGGAAGCTGCCATGTGGGAGATCTCTTGCACGTCACCGTTTTCCTCCATCTGTGGAACTAGCAGGGTACGACTACAGGGCTTTACTGAATAGGGTCGTGGAAAAATCTGGCTGTAAATGCACAAAGCCTGGCTTTGTGTCCAGAAATGGTGTTTCCACACAGTATATCTGATTTCCATAACTGTACACTCTTCTAAATACCAGCCAAGGCAAGCCCATTTAACCATGTTAAATTCCTTTCTTTTCTCTTTCTTAAATCAGCCAATTTGTGTAAACCTCCAAAGAAATCTATGACAAACTGACACCACTTTGACCAGAGTCAATGTTGATTGTTATTAATTACTTAAAACTCAAAAAAAAAAAAAAAAATAACACTAAGGCCAGGTCTGTGCTGCAGATTTCTATCAGCACAGCTGTTCTGGTCAGACTGACACCTCTCAGTGAGCAAACACTACACATGTAGATGCAATTATACCTCAAAATGGTGCTTGTTTTGCTTGCGGGGATGATTTTACTATACCACTACAAAGAACAGATTTGCCAGTGTAAGTTTACACCGCCCCAGGAATGCTTTGTCTGTTTACTGTGCTGGTATTCCTTTATCAGTAAGGCATTTGCAGTGTAGACATGGTCTTATTTGGAGGGCTGGTTTTAATCCTGACACATGCTAAAGTGATTACACTGCTGATTGAGAACTCAATAGAAGGACTCCAACTGATTTGCTCTGGATCAGGGCCTGAAAGCGAAGGAATTATCTTGTGGTTTGAACACAGGGGTAAGAACTCCTCCTGCACGTCCTGGGTTTGATATTGACTTCATTTATTTCTGCCTCTAAAATTGGGGTTGTTAAGGAATTTGTCCTGCAGAAGTTTTGAGAGTCTTGGTTGTTTCATGTTCCTCTTCCAGGACACAAGTAAAACATCCATCCACAAATGGATATTAACAATAAATATTAAAAAAAAAAAAAAAGAGGTCTGGCTACTTAGCCACTTCTACAGCTGTTGTAATGGCACAAATTGCTGTTGCAGTGGAGGCCCTAGTTCTGGGCCAACCTGTGTGACTGCTCTGAGGAAGCTCACCTGCCTCCTCCTTTAATGAGGCCTGTATCACAGCTTGGAATGTGTTGCGCCACCATGTTTTCCATGGGTGTAGTCCCAGTACTCTTTCCTGTCTGGATTTACAGTATCCACAGGCTCTGTTTTAAGGGCCTTAGAGCTCTTGGATGTCAAAGCCAAACAGGCAATAGCTGCAACATGGGGACCTGTGTGCAGGGTGTTGGTCTTGGAGGTCCTGAAAGGGCCTTTTGCAGAGGCAGTGTCAACAAGTCAAAGCTGGGGGGCATTTTCCATTCTCTTTGTCTCATCATGCACTTGGCTATAAATTAAGCAGGTTCCAGCTGTACATAGGACCCCCACCTGGCCTCAAACATGTGAGATCACACCAAGGAGCAAATCCCTACAGGAAACAGAGTGAATGGGAAATAGCTATTAGTCATCATACTCCTTTTTACAAGGAGAGCATCCTTTAAAAAAAACACATTTGGGAAATGGAAAACTAGAATATAGAACAGAAATCGCTATCTCTAAGAGAAGCCAAGTTTCATTTTTTATATGGTTTAATATAGAATTTTTTGGACTGCTCTTCACTCTGTAATCTACTATCTATAGCTTGCTTAGTCCGTGGCTCCTCTTACATATATTTTCTAGGCTGTCATCTATTGGCACAGGAGACAATATCAAGAGAAATGATTCCTGTGACAAATTAGTTCATGCAAGAAAAAGTGTTGTGTTTTGTTTTGTTGGGGGGAGAGAGTGTGTGTGAATCTGTTTGTGTGATGCTCCAGGATGATTGATTCCAGATAGACCCCTCAAAACTCCAAGGAGTGTTTCAGAAATCAGAGCATCTTGATACTGACCAGCTTGATTTAAGGCTGCTGGAATTATTCCATTATGTTTTTACCTGATCTGAGGTACTACTTTGCACTATTGTAGACTGCAGGAGGGAAAAAAGCCTGGCAAAAATTACATTTTAATATGCACTACTACAAGAAAAAAGATGCCGTGTTTGGTGTAACCTTGTCAGGAACTGGTAAAACTGCTCACAGTTAGGCAAAAATGAGTCTGCAGTGTGTGCAGCAATAAAAGATAGGTTCCCAGACCGTAACCCACAGACCAAGGAATGCAAATCAAGAGCACAGTAGAACTTTTTTTGTTTTTAAACCAAGTCTTTGTCAATATTAACAGCACTAACCCTTACCGTGGGTTTTCATGTGAAGAACTTCTGTGCTTTGATCAGGCATATGAACAACACTTTGGTTTGGTTGATAACAGATGGCAAAACTGAGGCACGGGGTAAATAAGGGTCAAGGAGTAAGTCAGAATCACAATTAAAAAACAATGTCTGGGCTCCAGAGGAAGCTTCTGAGCCTAACCCTGCAATTTGTTGGAGATTGCCTTGCACACACCCCCATTTCACTGGTGAGTTGTTGTTGTTGTAAGGACTTACCCAGAAACCCCGGTTTTCCAATGACATTAGCTTGTGAAGAAATACAAGGGGAAAAAAAGTGAAAAGGCTCATTACAGAGCTGGCAACTCACTTTTTAATGCACTGTTGTTTGGGAAACTCATTTGCCAGTTTCACAAGCACAGCTTTCACTGGCAGTAGCGCTGTAAGGAAGTGTTGGCCACAGGTTTCTACCTCTGGCCAGTTCAACTGGTTGTGGGGTTATGCTGTCAAGGAATCAGGCTTAAAATAAGTCAGTGGTTATTTTAACTCGGATTAATTTGCAAAATCTGCCATATAGTACAACTGCAGAAACTCTTGAAGCCATCACAGCTCAGAGAGGAGTGTTAAGAAGGAATGGTTACATAAGAAACCCTACTTTTTTGGTAATTTTGCTTCTAATTGGTGATGTCCAGCTTTGAAAGGCAGCCTGGGAGGTTGTTATTAGAACCAGAAAGGAGACAGAAACATACGGATCCTCATGTCCTTTATGTTTTCAGAGAGGAACTACCTGGGTGGGTTTAAGATCAGCTGTTTTTGTAAATATATTCTACAGCTTGAGTTTTCTCATACACTGTTTGCAAAACAAACATTGTGAGCAAGGAAGGTGCACAAGTAGCTTGCTGAAGTTGTATATTCTGTTTTATTTTGCTTTACATGGTTCTGAATTAGAACTTTTGGGTTCTGAGAGTCCCCCAGAATAAATATATATAGTTAAATACAGTGAGAAATATGCGGTCAGGGTCGGAGGAAGAAGGGATGTCAGAGGGAGAGGATCTCCAGGGAAAGTTAAGTACACATGTAAGAGTAGAACATAGGATCCTTCTTTATTATTGTCCTTTTAAAACTACAATGTGTTCCACTTAAACTAGACATGCTAATAAAAGAAGAAGAGTCATCTATAGTGGACAAATTCCAAAGACCAAAGTTGCCTCCTCATTTAAATTCTGGTCTTTTGTTAGGGCACCCTACTGACATAATTCTCTATTGTTTCTGCCATTATCACTTGCTTAATGCAGGACATAGTGTCGGGAAATTCCTGTCTGGCACTTACAAGGTGTTTCTAAAAAGGGGAACAAAAGAGTCAAGAGCACATAGGGAGCAGGAGGAAGCTGCGAGAGGAAGTGGCAGCGGAGGGAGGAATTTGAGATAGTAGCAGGGGCTGGGGGAGACAGGCAGAGGAGAAGACAGCCAGCACGAACGAAGGGGAGAAAGAATTGAGTGCAGGCAGAAGCTCTCAGCTTTCCATCTGTGGTCCCAGCTAGTATAGCCAAATCTTAAGGGATTCAGGAAACAGCTCAAGGGTAGTGAAAATGAGAGATTTCCAAGTACAAAGTGGAGCAGAGTCAGGCTACCGGAGCCCCTCAGCTGGGAGAGCCCGGGATCACCCCAGAGGATCTTCTGGGGCCAAGAGGCTGGGTTGGGCATGGGGAACCAGGCCTTGGAAGGTGGCTCCAGAAGGGTCCCAGCTGGGACGATGCTGAGGATCTGTGGTGGCAGGTCAATGGGGAGGGAGGGGATGTCAAGGCTGTCCACTGCTCCCGGTGTGCTGGATATGACGGGCAAGACTTCCTAGCTTGCGCAAGCCTTAACATAAGGAGATTACTCTGTACTGTCATTTGTTAATAACAATGTCGTTTTCTGTCATATAATTAGAAAATACATCTTGCTTTGCCTCCAAGCACTGTAGCCTTATTGCATTTGCACATTTTTCATAATATTTCAAGCAAACTGACCAGATAACATTAATGAATATATTAGATAGGCAGGCACTTTTAAGGAAAAATAATAAACATACTTGTATATTAAAAAGTTAATTCAGTCTGGAGCCAAACAGGTAATTTTCCCTTCAGCATTTTTTCACTCAACTAAGACAGGTTGGACTAGGAGTGCAGTCACCCTGTCTACAGCGCTTGGCTTGGCTTGCATACCAGGGGCGAATTTTCTTCAGAGACAGACAGCAAGATGATCTGATTGGCCTCGTTCCAGAGCATGCTCACAAAGGCCTCTTTGATGGAGGGTTTCTTGGTAAGCCCTGTACCAAAAGCTGCCTGCCACCCTGCTTTCAAAGATACCCATTTACAGTAATTTGGGGGGGGAGGGTGAAATAAATAAAGAAAAGTGGAATAGGGGGGTTGCCACGAGAGTAATTGCGTTACTGGGCTTGGAGGGAGTAAGGATGAGGAGGGGGGAGTTATTAAGTAAACTGCTGGATGTTGAAGTAGCTGTTTGGCAACAATGCAAGAACATAAGGCATTTGCAATTAAGCTCATTAAAGCTTCATCATTTTGCTTATCAATCTTTTCTGAAAAGGGTGGGGTGAAGCACCATATATTAAAACATGGCTGCTTCTACAGATAAGGAGTGATCACTACCTGCTTGACTTTCTGAGCTACGCTATAGTACCCAGCCTGTGATGGCATACAAGATTAACTGATTTAACTCCCTCTTGTACACGGGCAAGTGATTAATAGGAGTTTATTGTTGTTGCCCTGCACTCCACTGCTAAAACTTACAGTCCAGGCAACTGCTACCTCCTTGCATTTATCTCAGTTGGAATGCAAATATGGTATCCTACTTACCCATCATTTTTGTTCCCATTTGTTCTTGTAACTGTTGCTTTTGGTAACAGTATTTATTGAAGCACCCACACCTTGGGATGGTGAACTAGATTAGGGGGAAGGTGAAATAGATTATCAGAGCCATCGCTTCCTTGGTTGATGAAGGGGATGCCTTCAGCCTGGAGCACGTACTGTCCCATGCTAATCAGAAGCTTTGGGTTTCCACAGAAATAGTAGTAACCTGAAGGTATATTAGTGAATACAAATGATCTGAGCTGCCTGCAGCTCCTGATCTGTTAGCAACATCAGCCTGCATGGCCTGACAATTAACAGGGCTGCTCCAGCTGAGGGACCATGAAGTGTCCAAGTCAGCCGGAGAGTCATCCATGGTGTGAAAACCTTGGGGTAAGAATAGCAGCAACATTGTCTTCCACTTCTCAGCTGCTTCCCCAGGTACCGACAGTGAGATCTGGGAAGAAATCATATCTGTCTTCTTCTAGTAAAGTAAAAGTCAGTGTGTGTCACTACAGTTTATTGTAGATATTGCTAGTACCTGTGTAAGAACAGTATTACAGATGTAGAAACCACTTTTCATCCCAGAGCTCCAGAGCACTGAACCAAGCCTTGCAGCATCCCTTTGTGGGAGGTGAGCCTTGTCTTCATTTTACAGATAGCAAAGTTCTGGCACAAAGGTACAGAGGGAGCCCCAGGAGGCACACTGACACAGATGGGACTGAACCCAGAAGTACTGATTCTCACAAGTACAGTTTTTTTCATACAGCCTTAACCATGTAGCTTCTGTGTTTTTCTCAGTTGTTTAGGTTGACAACAACTATACAAAACTTTGGGATTTTCTTGAAAAAAAAAAATCAATCTTTTCTTGTTTCATTTGTACCCAGTAGCAACTCTTTTCCATATGTGATAGTTAGTGGCAGAGAGGTGGGACCTCATTTAAAGGTGATTCTTCCTGTAGTAAGTTTTTGAAAGACTTTCTCCATAGTGTTTACAATATATTGACTATATAGTGTTAAAAGTCATTTCAAACTTGAAAGAAAGGAAAGGAAGCAACAAAAGAAGCTGGGGGAGATGCTGATATGAAGAGAGGTGTGGAAGGAGTAGCACCACTAATACAAACATGTAGGTCATATTGCCATATGGGAATGGAAGCCAGCTTGAACTTTAATTCTTGGTTTGATCAAGGTAGTGTAAAACCAGACCCCAAAGGATTTCCAATGGAGAAACTGGATTTATATTTTACATATGAGCTGTAGTTGAAGCCAAATGTTCATTCCACTCAAATTGTGTAGGTGGATTACTTTACTTCCAGTATTGAAGTATCATGTTTTTAGCTGCTAATAAACTTAATAAAATCCATTTCTTATTTCCCCTGGTGTATGTGTTCATGAGCCTTGATGTGCCAACAGAGCAATGCTGTCCTGAAAATTCATCTGTCAAGAAAGAGGCAAATGATGTGTATGAATAAGTCAAGAAATATATATTTATATACATATATTGCTTTTTCAGTGACATTGCTCTTGCCAGAATTGCTATCCTTCCCTTTTCTCCCTACTTAGGACTGGACCAAGGCACTGAGAAAACTTAAGAAATTGTCATATCATCAGCCTAGCAAAGAACCAAGATACATACAGGGTTGTTTTGTTTTGTTTTGTTTATAAAAAAAAAAAAAAACACTCATTCCCCAATTAAAAATAACTTCCATACCAACGAGCTCCCTGGTTTGGCTTAGCTCCCAGAATCAGACCTGCCTTTTCGCACAGTGTGTGATCAGTCTGAGGGATTCATTGCCACTGGAATTCACTGAAGCCAAGAATTTACAAAACTGAATGAGGGATTAGACATTCATGTAGATAATAAAAATATCATGCATTATTGTAGTTAATACAAACAAACAGAGCACTGGGAATGAGATAAAACCTCATTCTTGAAAGGTTTAAGATAGTGTCTAATGTGTAGAATTGGGGTGAGACTTCCTGAGGGACAGGAGGATGTAGGTTGTCACATGGTCCCCTTGAACTTTACTTTGAGAAGTTCAGCCTTGGTTCTGAATTAGAAGAGTCATAACTCTGATTATATGTGGCAATAACTGTATTTCTAATCAGTGCGCATTTCTGATGTCCCATGCTTAGTTAGAGGAGATAATCCAATGAGAGCACTTTAGCCCACAGTGACAGTTTTAAATTCAATCACTGGCCAGCAAGAGGTGCCAAGTGAACTACGACATCAGGGAGCACGACCGATGCAGTGAGTTAAACATTCTTCAGACTTGGAGATACAGAGCTCAATTCAAGATATGCTACAGGCTTCCTCTTTAACAAAGGCAAATTCATTTCTTTCAGCCCCTTCGTATCCCCTCTGTGCAATGGCATGTTACCCCTTCAAAATGTGGCTGTGGCACATTGCTGGGGCACAATGAATTAATCACTTCACCTAATGGATTTAGTGGGGGGAGTGGAAGGGGGAAAATAATCTTTAAAAAGATTTAGGGTAAACAAAGAGTGAAAAACAAACTGCTTTATGGGAACAGGGAGTAGGAACCAGACAAAGAAGGAAAGCAGAGAGGGATAAGAAGCCTCAGGTATGGAGGTAGAAGTAAGATCTTAGGTAGGAACCAGAGGGGAGAGACAGGGTTGTGCATATAAACAAAGGGTTTAAGAGAAAAAGCAATATGACTTTTGAAGCTTTTAGTGCACATCTGACCCCAATCATCTGTCCTTTCAGAGTCAGCCCATCACCTCCCTTGTTTAGATTTTATTTTTCCTCAGAGATCCGTAATCCTTATTGTAAAGAACTCCTGACTTGGTGGACATTTGTTGTGTTAGTAAATGCTCCTATTGAAGCCAGCCGACTTGTTAAAACTTGTGCTCTCACTGCTGTGAGTGGGGTTAGCAGTGAATGGGGAGTGCAAGCCCAGTCATTCCTCCTGGTGTGTGTGCAGCACGGAAGGCATCGAGGGAGAGGGGGAAGGGTCGTGCAGTTTGACAGTGGTTTTCCCACCTCTCCATGGGCCCCTCTGCAGGGTTTATCTGTAGGGAGAGTAGGATTTACCAAGAGGATGGAGTTGTTTTTTTTTCCAGTACCCAAAAACTGCCATTGAAAAATTCCCTTCAGAAGTTAATGCAATGTCCTCTGCACAGATCACAAGCAAATCCATGACATGCAATTAAGAAAGGACATCAGACTCATCTGAGGGGGTGAAAGGGAGCTGTAGGATCGCAGGGAGTGCTTAAGCCACTGTCAAAGGCAGTGGACTCTCTTGTCTTCTGTCAGTCAACATTATCTGAAGCCCAGACATTTAGCTATTTTGGTGGGCACAGGCTCTATCCTCTTTGGTAGAAAATTTAAAGGAAGAGGGAACACTGAAGTTGACCACATTTCATTTAGAGTTTATCAGCTCTCTTCTGCAAGTGTTTTCATAGGGAAAATGAAGAAGTGCCTTCTAAAGATTACATCTGCATGCAAGTAACTGGTGGACATAAACTGATTGACCCTATCAATGCAGTTGCAGAAGATAAGCACTTACCAACTGTTTGCTGGTGTAGGGTTTTTGTTTCCCACTCAAGAAAAGTCTGTTGGCTTTCAAGAGATGTTTCTCTTTTCAGGTTTCCTCTTTTCCCACTCTGCACTATCTTCCTGATAGATTTTGTTTTCCTGATAGATTTTGTTTATTCTTCAGAATAATACTTCATTTGAGAAGAGTACAGCCATGGTCAGGTTCTTGCACATCATTTTCAGTAGTTTTGTATAGATGTATCTGGAGCAGAAAAAGGGAAGCTGTTGTCATTCTGTGCTCTGATTAGCGTGTGCACAAAGGAGACGAAGAGAAAATGGAACCTGCTCTTCACCATGAAGAAGCAGTAAAATCCAGCATCATTTAACAACCTAACACAGAGCTTTTAAATTGAGCTTTTGCATCTATTTCTTTCTCCCTGAAGAGTCTGTTGGCCTGAAGTTATGTAACTCTCTAATGAAGTAGTTGTGGGGGTCTTTGCTATCCTGCAAAATGAAAGACTAGAAAATTGCAGTGCAAAGCTCATGTTTGCTAAAGTGATCAACCTTAAATGGTGTGCCGGGTTATCTCAGAGTATAATCAGCACAGACGATTTGAATAGAGCTGTCTTCAAAATAGAGATCTGCTGGTAAGATTTGTTTTCATTTAGGTCTTACTTTCAGCAATAGGATTACCCTGAGGTCTATATATCTACAGGCTTTTGTACAAACAAGCAGCTTAAACAAAACTACCATTATTACACTGATTTAGGGAGAGAGAAAAGCGTTGGTTTATTGAGTTAAGATCATGTGTGGCAAATAAAGCCTTCCTTTAAATGTAAGTTTTGTCCTGATCAATAAAATAACAGTTTCTCTAGAAAAACAAATGTATAAAGGCCAGCATAATTCTTAATGCCAATTCAATTTGTCACCTCTAAGTATTAATCTCGTAGGCTAGTGAAATACGTGCTATTTCATCCAGTTGAGCAGCAAGACAGTTGATACTACCGTATTTATCACCATTGGGATGATATAATCAATTTACTTCTTGCTTTAGGAACTAACCTTATACTTCCTTTTTCTACGTTTTTCTCAGTGGCCTTATTAAACTCTTCAGTGCTGATTTATTGCAGCCATGGATAACGTTGTGTTCTGTGCTGTCTCCCACACAAAGGAACTTCAATAGCTGTTGTTATTCTTTCTTTTTACTGAGCACATCGAGTTTTATTTACTATTTAAAAGTGTCTTGTAAATAAAATAGGATGTGAAAGTTCTGAGCTCAGTTAGCAACTTGAATCCTAATGAGGGGTGGCTAATCACTTATGGTATGGATGCCATAGGTCTTACTTTATCCAATGGCAAGCAGGGCATGCACGTTTTCCTGAGTTCACATCACAGGAGGTGCTGCAACCAGTTACATGGCATTGAGAGCTCCCCAAGCAGCTGTGAGCTTCACACTGGTTTGTGACCAAAGAAGGAAAGAACAGCAAGATGGGAAAATGTGGTTGTACAGAACTCATCTGAAAACTCTTTTATATATATATATGTGTATATATGTATGTATGTATATATGCAGCTCAGACACTGAAGTGGAAGCAGGAAAAAGATTGGGGAACTGTTTCAAATTGGCACAAAAACAGTTATGTTAAGCTGTTTGGGGCCTGAATTTGAATGAACAGGTCTCCTGTTTTAGTCCAGTCATGCTGGGTCAGGTCTATGGGCCCACAGAACTGCTGCTCTGAAGAACTGATGCCAATGGGTGAGGTTGGTAGCTGGGTAACATGGATTTCCAAGTGCCGAAGTTGGTGAACCAGTACAGGAAGACCTTTGGCAATGTGGCCCTCCAGATCAAAGCAATCATACCAGCAGTGATCATCCTGCCTTTTAAAACAAGAGCCTTTTAAAATATTTAGAATTTTTATGTATGTTCCCTAAAATATTATGCTAATAAGGTAGCAATGCATTTAAACTGTCAACAACCAACTTTGGATCATTGCTTAGAAATATTGCATTTGTTCGTTGCGGTCTGTTTGCTGCAGGTGGTTGCAGTTGAAGAGCTGCAGTGGACTTACTGGTGTCACCTAGCTGAAAGCAAATTTCACCTTCACCACAGAACTCAATTGCAGGTTGCAAATATTACTTACATGGAAATTATTTCTTTATAAGAAATCTCACAGAAGCATTTCTTTTTTTCAGGCTGACTTTTTAATATTTATTTTGTATTGTTCTCACTTTCATCCTTAATTTGGGGCTAAATTAGATCTGTCAGTGTCCCTTTAAATTTATTCCACACCGACTAATTTATTTTAGCTAACTTGTGTCAGGACAAGCGTAGAATACTTACAGCGCGAAAGAGAAAACTCAGATCAATCTCAGTCTGCTGAGAAAATTAATCAATTTGCAAGTTACATCTAGCTTAATTCCATCATTTAAAGTAGGCATTGAGTTTCCTTTCCCATATTACATGGAGACTGGAAGGTAAAGCAGTCTCCATTGGTAAAGGACTAACTCACTTGCCCCTGTGCTCTGTATAGAGGTCATTAAGACACTGCACTTAGAAAGCAGCTGCTTTTTGTGCATGTGCCAGTATCTCATTTTCCACATATGTAACAGATCAAAACATTTAGATTGGGTTGATCCAGTCTATCATGACAAAAGAATTTTGAAGGAACACAAGTAAATAACAGCCTTACTTGGAGGGAGGATGCCTTCTCCCTGATCCTGAGAAACTATTGGTGGGCGCCACCCCAATTAAAGCAGACCAGGCCATAGCAGCTTTCCACGGATTCTTTTCCAAAGCCAATTAGCTGCAGAACAGTTGATAGAAAGGAACAAATCACTGAAAACTCAGCTCTGTACAATGTTATCATTTATGTTCAGTGCGAGTCCAGTGCTCAGGAGTGTTTCTTTTTGTTATACCTCCATAGACCTGGTGGAAAGAAAAATGTTTCCTGCTTCTCTTTGGCCTATATATTCTAGAGCCACATTGTTCAGTGTTATCACCTTAAGAAGCAGTTAAGATTAAAGTGAGATAGCACACATTTGGATTTAGAGAAACCAGCCAAAGAAGTTGTACAACTTTTAAGTTCTTCAGCCAAAGTACATTTAAGTGTAGGATTGTTTTTCAGAAAATTGAATTAAAGTGGAATTTTTGAACTGTTCTATATTTCAGTTTATATTCTTCATCCTCTAAATTGGCTCCTTCATCATAGGGCTCTCTACTACTGGTCAGAGTTCTTGGGCCAGCCCTCAAGAATATGAAAATCAGAGAACTAAAAAGAGGAAGAGGATGCTTTGGCAAGCTTATGTTTATTGGTGTATGGGTAGTTGGCTATCACAATGGTACCCCTTGGGATTATCACCTGCCAAAATCTAAACGGGGATTTCAGAGGGGATTATTTCAAGGAGTAAAAACAATTACAGAGTAGTCTAGCAGGCAGTACTTTGCAGCATGATGCAATTTATTGGAAGTTCTACCTTGCAGTGGCTGTATGCCTGGGAATTACTGTATTTATTCATGTACAAGTTAGGAAACCTAGGTATGTAGAGAAAAATACTGTTATTTTATTGCTAGTAAGGACAATTGCTACAGTGCTTGAAAATAAGACAATGAAATTAGTCCATGAAGAATTTTCAGAGGAGAGAGATTTGCATGCAGTATGATAGACAGGGAAGAAAGAGGCAAGAGGAAAAAAATCCATCAGGTTTTTAGCCTGTAGATGATGATGCCTGCTTACAAAATAATAATAATAAATTAAAAATCTGGGTTTCCTAAAAGTTACCGGTCTTATTCAAAAATGTAAGTAGGTAGTATAAGTCTGGTACTCCTAAAAGTTACTAGTCCTATTCAAAAATGTAAATAGGTAGTATAATTGCACAGTAGAACAGAATGGGGAAACTATTTCATGCTCTGTGTTTGTCACTGTAGAAAGTTCTCAGTGGAGGAGAGGCAGCCAGGCAGACATTGTTGCTCGAATGCAAGGGGTGAGGAAAGGCACAGCTCAGCTGTGCCAGCTGTGTGCAGAGCTGGCTTGGTTGAGGCTAAGGGAGCCTGAATTGAGATGCTGAGCAGTGGAGAAAAGGCAAAACAGCTGGATAGTGCTGTGAAGCTGATAGCCAACATTCCTGGAGATGTTACAAAATGGGAGGTAGTGAATCGTTTGTATCTGCAGTTGTACTCCTCTGTATTGGCCAGGTACAGAATATGGGCAAGGACTTTATGAAACTCTGCATTGCTGGGCTTATAAGCAGCTATTTCTCCTTCTACATTTCCTCTTTATATGAGTTTCTTAAGATTGGCTAACGAGATTCACTTTTATCTCAGGATCCTTAATGACTCCCAAAAGACCCGGAGCTTAGCTTTAAATCTCATCAGCAAAGCAGAGCTGTTTCCAGCAGTACAGTGCTTCATGACAACGTGGTGGAGCATGCTGCAAAAACTGGCTCAGAAGGAAAAAAAGATGCCTGCACTAGATTCAATACTGTTGCTTTTGGCAGGTCCTAGATGCTCATTCTCAGTCTTCCACATATTGACTGATGCCAGCATTGCATTGCTTTGTGTGTTGTGTGCTACCACCCATTCTGAGTCCTGCTACTAGGTCAAGAATTGTAGTGAATGTTAAGGTTTGAACTGTATTCCATTAAGTCATTTTTTGCACATACAAAATGAAGGTGTAAGAGTTTAGATAACACTTTAAATAATGTATTGTTGAACTTGCTTGATAGCGTGTTAATGCCTCAGCTCACTGTAAAAACTGCATCAGCATTTCACAGTGACTGACTCACTAATCAGAAAGGTAGTGAGTAAAATAGTCACATAACCCAAGACGATCTCAGGGATGATGCAGGGATTTTTACCCAAACACAGAGTAACTCCGTTCTGTTCATATCTTTTCAGATATGAACACAGGTTTTGATAACACATTTTAGGGTGCTGAAATTGACCCTATGAAAGAGAGTTCATGTTTTGAAATGACAGACGTTAATCTGATTCAAAAAATGAAGCCTTTTTTTAAAGGATTGAGCCCTCAGAAACATTGACTCTTCCCTTCACTTACTGTTCTTGTAAATATGGCTACATTCCCATGCAGCTATTCTATTTGATGCATATGCACCTTACAAATGATGGTATAGAAAGGAATATTTTAAAACAAAGTTATGAGGTATATTTATAATGCAAAGAAAGAGAGAAGGAAGAAAGGGAGTACGGTTCAGCATTGATGGAATAACCTCAAAATTCCTTAAATAGTGGAATCACTTTGAGGTCTGTTTATAAATGCCAAGTGTAGCTTTTTTTTCCCCCAGAAAAATCATGAGTCCTTATGGGGCAGGAAGACTTAAACAGAAATTGAAGACTTAATAGAAATTGCTTCATCAACCCTGAGAACCATCAGAAGTTCCTGAAAACCCTACTTCTGAATTAAAAAGTTGAAATATGTGTATATGTCCATGGAGGGGAGGAACTGAGAGCTCTGAAATGAACTTCATCTCTTCCTCCCTGCTGGCAATGAGCAGTACTGAAATGGCCATGGGAGGTCTGGTTGTCTGAGAAAACTCTGCTGATCACCCTAGCAAGGTTGGTGTGGTGTCTGTCCTCAGGGTGAGATCATGTTCTCAAGTGGTGAAAGACAGCTCAGAGCGTGCTCACACCTCGTTCTCCACCTGAAGGTGGCTGTGCCCTGTCTGCTTGCTGCCCCCCTCCTCAGGTGGGCCAGTTTGGGTGTTGTCATGGAGCCCTCCCAAACCTGTCAGCAGGAGCAGGGCGGGTTGAACACCTCAGCTAGGTGGAGTAGTAAGATGGCTAGGTGCACCCATCCGAGAGCAGGTGATAACCTCAGTCACGGGTCGGTAGAGCAGTGGCAAAAAGCTCCGTGCTGCCCTGACTTCCTCGCCTCACTTGTGACACCAGCTCTGCCTAGGCCTGAGGCAGATCACTCTCATGTTTCCAGGCTAACAGCACAGTGCAGCTCTTCCCGATTGCCCAAGCTTTCCCTCCCTTCCATACAACTGCCAGGACTCAGCCTTCAGCATCTGTCCCAGCCCAGAGGTTGCACACAATCGCACACCTTCGCTGCGCAGCAAGTGTCAAGTGCCAGGCCAGCTGGCTGCCTGACCCCAGCTTGTTGCTTCCCGTCAGAGCTGTGACCCTCATTAGGAGAGCTGAATGCTCCCAGAAAGTGCCACTGGGGCAACAAATCAGTTGTAAGAGCCTATTGATCTGCTACGTTTGTTTTCAATGTGAAAAAGGAGATGCTTTTGTTCCAGGGCTGGCACCAGGCTCTTGCTACAGTAGGTTCGGCGCGTCTCAGGACATTGAGATGGGGCGCCTCGGAGCTGAGTCTGCAGAATATTTGCTTGTTGCAGGAGGAACTGAAAGAACCTGGAATTCACTAGTGGCGACCTCTTACATCTTGAACAACTGTTTCCGCCCCTTCTTTTTGTTTCTGTTTTAATCACCGCATTACAAACGCAATTTAAATCCTTGCTGCAGATTCAGGATACGGTAACACAAGCACACAACAATCAACATTTACCAAGTTAAAATGCCTGCACCATGCACTAAATGTTCAGCATTTGCTGGGCTAGGTTCCTTTTTAAATAAAACTTGGAGTAATTAAATGGCCGCAGCAGTAATGTGAATGCAGATTTTTGCACATCCAATAATCAAAGGGAGGAAAAAATAATCTGAAGCTGTTTTGGTTTTAATCATATTTGATTTTTATTTAAAATGAAAGCACAAAGGTAATTTTTCTGTTGCTCTACCTGTGACTCCTTAAATCATGGTAAACGGGCATTATGATCTTCTTAAAAGAATAAGAACATTCCTTGTTAATTAATTTATACAGCTGTCAGTACAGCTTTCTGTGTTATTCATACTCTAAGTGTTTGACTGCCATAGATTTTCTAGCAGTTCCTGGCAAAGCTCCAGTGAAAGCCTGGGATTTATTAGGCTGACTTGGTGCAAAGTCTATTGATTGTGGCCTCGAGGGTAATAACTAAATAGAGCTGGAGCAACAAGTCAATAACACCATTGTTGCTACAGACTCCATTCACTTGAGGAGTTAGATTGTTTTACAGTGGCAAAGAGCAATCATGAGCAGATCAGCATGTTCAACAGGCTCTGTACCATGTTGGTGCTGGGGACTGTTTTAAAGCTTTCAGCAGGATCGCAGGAGAATCGAGGTGGGGTGCAGGGATCAAGAACCTTGTAAACTCCTTCATTGCAACTAAAAGGTTTCAGCGTTAGCTTTATCATTTTGCAGCAACAACAACAACAACAAGGAATCCTGTAATCATTCAAACAAGTATTAAAATCCTCTGCCTGTGAATCCATAATGGCATGTTAGAAAGTTGTTTTGAATTTTGGAGGGGATATGCATACAGTGTGTCTGTGTGTGCATATATGCAGGAGGACGTATACATATGCCTTAGCATTAATATTATGATAATATTCTAGATAGCACAAACTTCACCTCAGTGCAGTAATATTTCCTGGCAGTGGCTGGAAAGAGGCTTCTCTTTTCTTAAATTCAGAATGAGGAAATGCTTTTGTTTATTGCTTCTCTAATCCTCCCATGTGTTTATTTACTTTTAGAATTCTTCTCTTTTGCGGAAATATATACAAACCTACTAGAGGAGAGATGTTTATTTCCTGAGAGCTTTATCGTTTATTTGACAGCCTTTGACAACTAGCATTGTATTAAGAGCAGATCATTTTGAAAAGTCAAAATTGTGAAGATGGGAATTTCAAAACCAGAACTGGTTGATTTTGCACACATTCTTGTGTCCATCAACAGGATTTGCCATTACAGCTTCTGCAGAAATATAGAGTAATTAGAATGAGTTTCTTCCTAATACAACTTAGTAGCAAGACTACTCCCTTGAAACATGAAAGATGGTAGACAAAGTAATAATAAGAACCACATAATATTTAAAAAGGCACATGCAATTATGCTTTGTAGAACAAACTGAGTGGTCAAGCAACAGGCTTTTGTGTATTCAGCAGTTCCACTGACTCTTCCTCCCTTTGCTTATTTGTTCTTGGAAGTCAAGTTTTCTTTTTTGCACATAATGTTTCTAACAACAGATTTTCAGATAATAGGAAAAAGCAAAGCTCTCTTCCTGAATCTGCAGTCATTGTAAAACACCAATACTTTAGCCACAAAGATTTCAAGAGAGAGGTTGATTCTTTAGCATGGTGGTGACTCTGACATCAAATGACAGTCTATTCTCAACTTATCTGTCCATTTTTTCGCTACTTCTCTTGCTGTGTTATAATTTCTTTATAGTATTTAAAATGTAAAAAGGGGCGGAACTAGAAAGAAAATCCTGCAACCAAATATTCAGAGGGTACTAGGATGTCCTTGGCCATGGCAGTCAACTGAATGTTGTAGTCAGCATGTGCTGGGACAAATCTTGGAGTAGGAGAGGTGCAAACATGTGGTGAATGTGTCTGTCTTGCTCTTTTTTTTTTTTTTTCATAAGTAAGCAGAGAGCTTGGCAAGTTTGTAGTACTTGCGCAGAAGCTCATTTAAAACTTTGAGAGAAGTTAACTGAATTTAAACAATTCTCAGGAATCTCTTTCCCTTTAGGCCTCAGACATGGTCTCCCATGGAAAAGAAATGTATCTGATAATTTATAATCTGTATTCTGTCAAAATATTTTAATGAGAGGTCAGTAAATACCATACATTTGGAAGCACACAAGCAAAAGCTGGGCCATTTCTTTATGACTTCCGCAGAGTCATCAGAGTAGCTTTCTGTCAGATGCTTTCACTTTGAATGAAGAAATTATATCTAGTCTGCTTAGGTTCAGTTCTGTGAGTCGAGTAATTTTTGACATATCAAGCTAGTCTAAAACTTAATTAGCTGAGGCATAGGAAGTAAATATGTAAAAGAGGCTTTGCAGAAGTCTTAACACTTTTTTCATTAAAAAGAATAACGCTGATTTTCCTGGCTGATTGCAGTGTGATATGCACCATCTGTGGTGATCAGATATGTATCGGAAGCACTGCTTGTGCTCCACTTCCCATATTTCAGTCAGAAGAGAGAAAGGCGAAAGGAAAAATGTGCAAGTTGACATTTCTTTTGAGGAACACTCTTCCAGTATGAACTATAGATTTACAGGAATTAGAGACCAAACAGTTGAAGTATTCCTCTACCCCTCCTCCCTTCTCCCCCCTTTTTTAAAGTGTCTTCATCAATCAAAATCAACATAAATGAATAATGGAGGCTGATAAAATGTGAAGAGACAATAGCAGCCTTGTTTAGAATTGGCGGCCATAAATCCATTGTATCCAAAGGGACAGCATGAAGCAAATACCTGCTCTCACTGGCCGCCACTGCCACTTAGCCTGCGATTTGGGATATCATATAAGCAAGTGCTGATGTCTCATTGAAGCTTCAGCCCTTTAATACTTGCTTTATTTTAGAGCACTAGGGCTACGATGAGTCAGGGGAACTCAGAGGGTGAAGGTTTGGAGTGACAGGGGAGTTTCCCTTCTCCTGTTTGTTAATTTGGGATGACAGAAATAGAAATGGCATTCTCATGAGTAGGTCAAAGGTTTTTTTAGAACCAGCAAGAAAACAAGGAAGCTGGTGGAAAAAGAATGACAGAGTGCATAATTTAAAATCTTTAAAATTGGGGGCTAGTAGAGGTATTCTCTAAGAAAAAAGGGAAGGCATGTCTCCATTGACCATAGAGAGGCATGCACAGGGTTGGAGAAGCCCAATGGAAAGCAAAGCCAAGAGGATTATGTACCTAGATTTCAGAAGGCACAATTTATGGTGTGGCTTTTGAGTCCTGACATTTTGATTTAGATATGATAGACCTGAAGTCCTGTGAGCTGCTCTTGTAGGAATTTGACAGAGGGACAAGACCCTCCAGGGTTCAGTTGCTCTTTCTGCCATTTTGAAATGCCAGATCTTAAATGGAAATTTGTCTTCCTTCCTTCCTTACTTCCCGTTATAAAAGTCCTTACAATTTTGTGTGTCTTTTGGAAGCAAGACTGTGTGAGCAAGCTCAAATGTGATTCTTAGGCCCAGACCCAATTCAAGAGGTTTAAAGTTGCCTTTTTTTATTTTTGTGTCTTCTGTAAGTGTACTTTGTTTGGTAGAGCGTATCAGACAAGGATCACTTGCTAAGGGCTCATTAGCACCAACAGCATCCTAGCTATATAAGAATCTGAATATATCTACCTCAACTTTATTTTCATGCCTTTTATGGTTTTCATTCTCCCTACATTAAAAAAATACAACAAATACAACCAACTACCTCGCAGGAAAGATTGATGACCTTTCTGATAGTACTGAGGAATGTTCTTTAAAATCTTAATCTGAATGAGATCTGCAGTGGCATGGCACCTCGCTGTAGAGTGACTTGAAGGTGCCACTTCTGTTGTGAAAACAGTTTATTTAGTAGTTAGTGCCTTGACTTTTCTGTCTTTGTACTTCTGAAAGATGATCTCTTGCAAACGATGAACCCTTAGCCTTAACGAAGTACTGATCCCTCTTTAACATTTACTTAATTGAAGCTTAGAAGTAAAAAAATATAGTGTAGTATTTTCAGACTGCCTGTGTAGCACCTTTCCAAGTTTGCATGCCTGTCAACGGGATGTCATCCTGTAAGTGTTAATGAATGACTCTATTTCCAGTTCGAGTTTCCATTCCTAGGCAAAAATAGCACCAAATACACTATACCACCAGAACAGATATCACTTTTTTTTTTAACTTTATAAATCACACAGCAATAAAAAGTAAACTAAGGTTATTTCTTCATTAAAAATGTTCCATAGGTCCAGTACCAAGTAAAAACTATTAAAAAAAAAAAAAGACTGCTTAAAATGGCTGAGTAAAATCACAAGAAATAATTTATCATTATTTTCTAACTAAGCACACTGTATTTTGTAAGTATAACAATTATATTTAGCATTCCTCAAGGCTTCTATTGTTGGGCTTTTTTTCCACTACCAGCATGAAGTGCTGAAGCTCTAAGCATCCTGTCATGATGCTGATGTTTTGTCTAAGAAAAGATGTGTTCCTCAGCTGTTGTAATTACTTCAGCATTTGTGCCTTTTCAGATGACACTTGGCCAACTTTTTAAAATTGCATAAGTCCCATGTACAGAGTGATGAGGGCTGAGATTTTTAAGGGCCCTGAAGTATCTAATTCATGGCACAGACTGGCTAACTACCTCCAAAGATCTGATTCTTGGATCTGATTCATTTAGTCTAGAAGTCTCAAAGTCCTAATTATCTAACCCATTGCTTAAGGTAGGATTTGGGCTTCTTTTTATTTATTTATTTAATTATTTTTTTTTATTTTGCTAACACAAATCATTTATAAAGAGTTAGCAGAATGTTATAATGGTGTGCATTAGGGTTGGATATAAGGTAGAAAGCAATAACCAGGATTATAAGTGTTTGATCTGTAGAATTCTAAAATAGGCTTTTAAATTTGATTAACTGTCTCAGAGTATGGCTAATCACCTAAATCCTTTGTAAACTATTTGTAAATGCACCCTTGACATACAGCATGACTAGTTTGTCTGTATTTTATGAAACACAACAACTCCACTGAGGAAATGGAGCATTATTTCTGCAATATAGTCAATGTAATTGTGAATTTGGTGTTCCAGATTTTAATTGAGGAAAGTGAAATACTTAGATTTTCTAAATCGCCTTGTGCAAATTTCTTGTGGAAAGGTAGTACAGAGCAGCTACACTCTTACTCAGAACAAAGAATGCAAAGGAAAGTAAAAGGAAGGAGAGATATAAAAGAGTTAAAACATGAAAATGCAATCATTTCAGGACAGTTTAGACCTCAGTTCTGTGATTTGAAACCATCATCATCAACAGTGGGATCTCTTGCCCCCAAAACTACTCACTTCTATCCCTGTGCTGCATCCAGCTGCCCTCTCGTTTTCATAGACACTTCTGTTCTAGGGTCAACATCTTGAAATGGAATCGATCCCCTGTAAAACAGCTCTTCTCTCCCAGACTCTCTTTTTTTTTTTTTTTTTTTTTTCATTTTCTTTTTTTATCCTGGATCAGTTCCTTGATCTGATTCATCGCATAGACCCACGAGCTGTTGAATCAGCACAACTGAGGTTGGCATGCTGTAACGTGATGGCAGAAATGAACACCGAGAGGAGATGGGAGCAGGGGGAGGAAGGGATGGACCTGATCATGGCTCCTAAAATTAGTATTGCTGCTGGATGCTTTGCATCTTGGAAACACGGTCTTGGCTTGGGTACAGGGCATGGAGTCAGAACATTTAAACAATAAACTCCCCTCTAGCCTTTGACACCCTTAAACTTTAGATTTGTCATCTGCTAAGTGGGAATAATGCTAGTTACTTCAGTGATGTGAGGATTTACTGATTGTTCAACCAATTAATGCATGAAAAATAGGAGATACTGTTTTTTACACTCCTGCATTTTGCTGAAATAGCTCTCTCATCGTTGTAAACTACATTTCATTTGTAGTAAAATATTTGTTTTCAACTGTGTTCCTCCTATTGGAAATATGTTGCTAGAGCAAAGACAGGTCCCTGTTTTTGTAACCCAAGTATCTCTATTTTTAGTTTTAAGATGTTGGCTGCATCCCTCTCTCTCTGTCTCTCTCTCTCTCTCTCAAATATGAGTATATATTTATAGCTCTTGCTATTGGAAGAGAATTTCCTGCAAACAGATTCATTTCTGCAGAGCTCTGCTCCAGCACAGAGTCCCATGTGTTCCACTGAGAGATTGCTCCAGAACAAATGTCTGTTCTGGTTGTAGGATCAGCCTTGTGAACTGTAAACTTTAAATTGCCTTCAGCACATAATAAATTTGCATGTGCAGTAGGTATTAGCAACTGGGCATCCGATACTTGGCAGAGTTGCATCTGAAGACATGAGTGACACAAGGGATGCAGCCCCAGCGTCCTACTGAGCCGTTTCCGCTTTGGATAATTACATCCTCAGTTTTCTCTGCAGTTTTAACTGGGAGGGGAGGAATATCTGTCTTCACATTTAAAGACGTGAATCTTGTAGCCATGCTCCATTAAACAGCTGCTACATCTCAGCCAGAAATAGGTGAGGGGACTTTTGACACAATGGTCGTACCTGCTTTGCGTTCTGAGCTGCACAAACCAAGTCATGCTACGTGGGTACCCGAGAGCAGGACTCGACCTGCAGTTAGGTTTGGTTCACGTGGAGCAAGCAGTGCTCGTTCAGATCCTTTCAGGGACTTCAGAGCTACTGATGTGCGTAAGGATTGCAGAATCAGGCCCCTAAGGATCCTCAGGAATGAAAGGTATCCTGTAACTGCAAGGTATTATTATGATTACCACTCTGGAGAACACAGAGGTATTGAAGTTGGCAAAATAAATTACAGAGTTAAATGTATAAGTAAACCAAGAAGCGACTGATGTTTTTTGCATAGTAATAATCTTCATAATCACTTCATTCGCACAGTCATTTCATTTTAAACTTTAGGCACAGTTTTGAAGCACAACTCAGTGGAGATTTTTGCTGTAAACTATATACTTTAATGAAAGCTAATTGGAGGACAAATTTTAATCTAATTAAAATGTGACTGCATAAAGCGGAAAGGATGAATGAAGTGAAATGCTCTATGGGGCACAGTTTTCAAACAGTGATTGTCCTGAATACTAAGTCAAATGAAGCTTTTGTAAAATGATGATCATGAACATTGCCAGCAACAGAACAACCTTGAGAGCCTGTAAATGAAAGTTTTAATGTATGCAGTTTAAAAAGTGGACATTCAAATCACAACCGGGTAAGGATTTTTTTAAAAGAAAGTAAAAAGCAATGCACGCAGTCTCATCTGAAAACATAACAAGTAAATTAGCCAAAGGTGTACATTCCTTCTAAGTTCTCATGATCAGCAGATGCAAATGTTTGCAGTGTGCCGATGAGTTATGAGCCCTAATGAGATTTCAATGCTGAGCAAACAATAAAAATTTATTCATTGCATAGTTTTAGTGGCCTTTGGCTTCATGGTTAGTGTTACACCCTTTCAACAGCTTTGGTAATATAATATCCAGCTGGCTTTGGAGGTAAGGAAAATTTTAGGGGTGAACTGAAATTGTGAGAAATAATGTGATTGATTGCTTTGTCAGAATAATGCATTTCCACGGTATAATTGTCCGCAGTAATCCTAGCCCGGGTACAGATACGTAGGTTCTAGTTATGTTCGGACACAAATTGTGAAGGATTCAGGTGAAGGATGGCTTTTCCAGCGTTTGAGCCAGACCATTTCCTGCGCTAGGTACGGATCCAGAGGTCTCACAAACAGCCCCTCTAACAAGGACATTCCTGTCATAGTCCGGTGAGGGGGAGAATTGAAAAGCTGCACTTTCACCAACAACTGTCATGTGTCACGGTGAAAGAAGCTGAGCACAAACACAAAAAGAAACACACAACAGATACTGAAATAAATGTATGTAACGGGGTGCAGGGAGCTGGGGAAGGCTGTGAATCGGGGAATTCAACTGGTGAAGTGTGAGAGCGAGCTCAAATGTGTTAAATTTAAAAGACCATTTGTGGGTTAGGCTTTTATGAATCCAGAACCTTCACTATAATGATTGCCTGCATTACCCTACATAATATTAAAATCTTAGCATGTGATTAATAGCAGATTCCCTGCATACGTGTCACAACACACATCTGCAGCAAATCTGCTAGTATATTTCTGCGCTAGTTTTACTTTGGGGCCATAAAGTAATTCCTGTTTTGTGAATGAGAATAAACCTATTATGCACTAGGTTAGCTACACCCAGTTTCTTCTCTTGAGGGAAAAAGAGCTGCTTATTTGATACTGCATCTCAAATTTCAGTGTTCAGAAGTGAGTTTAAGCCTCTGATAGATTTGCTTGAGCAAGCTGTTGGGAGTTGCCTTCCCTGTTACTTAGTTCTACATTTTCCAAAACCTTCTGTGCAAAGAGTATTGAGAAACTTCTGGACAGCAGTAAACTAGTGGACTTAATTATAAAGTGTTTATTGCTAAATTTGTTAATGAGTCAACATGCAAAAAAGATATATTTATCCCCCTTTCCTCTTAAAATCGTAGTAAAAAATAACTTCAAAAAATCTTTTTCTTAAGCTGTTCGGTGATGCAGTTTTGCTGTTCACAAAAGCCCTTTTTCCCATCCGCAAATAGCTACCTTTCACTTTGCCCCAAGGGAACAGTGCATAGCTCAAATGAAGGTTAAAAAAAAAAAAAAAAAAGATTTTTCCCACTTGTAACTCAAACTCTCTGCATATTCACACACACACACAAAACGAAAGAGAAGATGCAGAAATGTTGCTCCAGTCTGCCCTCTGAAAAGTCCTGCCGACCTGTTTTGTTCACCAAAATCAAAACAGAACCCAACAAAAACAACTTAAATGACAACAAGAAAACATTAGGAAAGCAACATCTGTTTTGCATTCTTGGCATCAGCTCTGCCCTTGCAACACAGGGTCTGACACAGATGTACAGGGTTATGACACCACCGAGTACCGCTTGATTTAAATTGGTGTAACTGAGAGCAGAATCAGGGCGCTGAATTCTTACAACGTTGTGCAAAACCGTGGCTCTTGATCTCCTTTGCAGATGTGGGACTCAAACCCCACTGAAGTTATGGACATCTTTCCATTGAGGGATGTGGGCTGTAGATCAAATCGTATTCCTCTACCAGCAATTTAGAATTTATTATTGACTATATATTTTTTGTCGGTGTGTTTTGTTTTCTGTATAATTGTTTTACTCTGTCGCTTTCCAATAGCCTTTCACTGTGTGTAGCTGCATTCAGAGAACCTATCTGTTGAATGATATTACATAACTAAACCCTTCAGTTTTTGAATAAAACAAAATAATAGCAAGGAGACAGAAATTTAAAGCTGTTCTGAAGAAAGGCAAAAATAGCTCAGACTGTGAATTAAAATAAACCAGCGATTAGGGAAATTTGGGAAGCCAGAGTTGCCAAGAGAGCAGCTCTCTCACCAGAGGCAGCATGATTACATGAGATGGCACAAAGAGAGCAATTCGCTCTCTGTTTGATTGCCCATCCATAGTTGTAACAGAGACAAAATTAGCTCAACTCATACCTGGCATAACTTCAGTGTCTCCAATAGAGCTGTATCAGATGCAATGACATGCTTGCAGTGTTTTCACCAGCCACTAGATGTCTGTGTGTGCTCTACAAAGTTTTTGAGCGGAAGATGCCCCTGGTAAACAAGAGAGACAAAACTGGAACACAAGCTGTGGGGAAGCATAATAGGTTGTGTTTATAAGTGTAGCATCGTTACTTTAATTAAGCCTGTGTTTAAAGCAATTTATACTGTCTAAAACTAAATTCCAACTTTTCCAACTTCAGACAAATAAGGAAAACGTGCCTCTCCTGGTCCACGTCTTGTTAAGACAAACTGTTTTCTTTATGTCTATGGGAAGGGCTGAAATGTGTCATGTTGTGAAAGTTTTGCAGGAAGTTGCTGAGATGCAAAAGAGGCTAATCTTATTTCTATTCTGAAACAGTGAAAGACCATAAAATAAAACATCTGCTCTGTAAGTGAATCGGTGAGAGCTCACTATATAATTCCAGCCTGTACAATCCAAGTCGTTGTACTGCTGGAGCCTTATTTTCACATATACAACGCATCAGCATATCTGGGTGCACTCAGGAAGGCTGTGCGTTAGATGTCAAGTTTAGTATATCTTAAAAAAAAAAAATCAAAACTCCTTGAAGAGCAGTTCTGGGTACAGAAATCTATTTCACAGTTCTGTTTATCAGTCAGTCCACCGGCTGACCAGGGTAGCTGCACCTGTGACCAGCTTTTCTGCAGAGATCTCCGAAGAAAAAATGCAAAAGTAATCAGCACATGTTTGCCTTTCATTTATCTCTGTCATCAGGGAATAAGATACAGATAGTATCAGGAGCAATGAAAAGTACATTCTGATATTATTTTCAGTTTTGTGTCTAGACAGAGAGGAGCAACCACTTGTATCTCTGTGGAGCACACAGCCCCCCTCCACGCTCACATTGGAGGCTGAAGGCCAGAGGGGGGTAGTAGGCTGTCTATACTAAAAAAAAAAAAAGTTTAAAACCACCACCTACTCATCAGGTGACTGGAGACTGTGGTTGTAAAATGTGCTGCAGGCAGAAGTTCTGAAAAATCCCAGAAAGTGTTGAAAACATCTCTAAACAAGGTATTTTTCTCCTGCACCTTTCTTGCTAAAGGTCCCAATTGCTGCCAAGAAAACTAGTGAGAATGTTAGCTGCCAAATAAAAAATTTATGACAGTGTTTGGCAAAGGATTGTATCACTGCTTGTTTTATACATTTCCACAAGGCTCTTGAAGGGCTGTTGGACACATACAGCTCACTGATCACTGTGCTTTATCTGTTCTTTAATATACGAAAAAAAGCAAGCTCCAATAAAATACGATTTAAACAATATATATCTTTTTTCTTTTAATAGCCTCCTGTAAGCATTTGCTATGGTAAGAATATAATTTCTAAACAACATTCCATATATATATACATATATATATAAATTAAAGCCCTTTACCTGACAAAGTTTCTTGTTATTTGAGTCACTTTCATAGTAAAAATACATGAATTTTTCAATTAAAAATGTATTGCTCTTGCAATTGTGCTTGTTATATGTTGGAGTCTGGGCCAATAAACCGCCTGTTAAAGCATAAAGAGGTCCATTCAGTCAAACGTGTGCCTGCCATTTATGTTTCAAAAACCAAGAAAATAATATGTTGGAATTACATTGCTCACCAGTATCAATTAGATTTTCAGCTGTATCGTTAAATTAACGTTGGGAGAGAACATTGTTCCGATGGATTTAGTGGAGAAAATATATTTTTGAATACAGAGTTTGCACACTGACAATAATAATTAAGTTGACCAATGTTGAAGCAACACCCTTAAATGTATTTTTCCCATCTGAAGAAACGAAATTGTCTGTCTCTCTCTTTTCAAACCAGTTAGCAGATCAGGCTTCTAGCTGATAATTAGTGCTGTTTAACACTGATCTTGTCATTCTGAAATCTCAAAGCCCAAACTGTTTGCTTTTTCTCATTATCATGTGCTCTGGAGGTGGGAAGTTTGGAATATGGCATTGCACCTTCCTGCACCATTTTGTAAAGAGGCAAAGAGCATCTCCTCTCTGCAGTGGCCAGGAGCAGTGAGACACAATCCTGGTGTACTGTCTGTCCCCTTCAAAGGGGACAGCTAGAGCAACACGACCCGGTGCTTTTCCTAGAGCTGCCCCAAGGCAGCATGGCTCCTCACCATGCTTGTTTCTTCATGGCACAGTTGAGCCCACAGCAAATATTTGAGAGCAGCCAACAGCACTACAAATACCGTACGCCTTATATATGCTTGAGTATTTCATGGTATTTGATATAAAGTACTCAAGACAGACCAGCATTAAGAGGATTATTTCAGACAGCATTAGGAGTTAATTTACAGAAGATTAGCTCTAAATCAGGCAGATATCATAAGCAAATTAACATCAGTTGTAGGAGATTCAGAATCAAGATGTGTGGTGTTTTTAGTTTCTCCCTGCATATGCTTAGTAGATGGGTAGTATTGTTATTAGTTTCCAAGGCTGAGGTGTTACATCTTGAATAGGAAAGAACAGGTATGCATTTTTTCTAGATGCACACTATTTATTATGATGCTGTTTACTGGCAGTGAAACTGCTTAACTCCAAGTACCCTTCCTCTGCTAAATATTTTACATTTCATACCATTTCTTTATTGAGTAATGTTTTGTTTGGCCCTAGAAATGATGTCTCCATGGTGTGTTACAATATTCTTAAATAGGTAATATGCAGCTTTGACTTCAGATTGACATACTTAATCCTTTCTTTTTTTTTTTTTTTTGCTGTTAAAATGAGTCACATTCTAATGCCAACTCATAAAAATGAAAGAGTGTATAAAATGCTACGTACTATGGTGAAGATTACAGCTACTTAAAAATAGCTTCCCTAATATTTAAGCTTGTAAATTACAGATTTGTATTATTTCTACAGGAATGATGTTTAATGTGTATTAAAAAGCAGCTTCTGTTCTTCACTCAGTTTTCAGACATGTTTTTCTGACTGCAGACAGACATAAGGCATAAGCAACTATCCAATCCCATCTCAGTATCGCAGTTTCAAAATCACTTGCCTAATTAATGGAGAGAATTACAAAATGGACTGAACCTCGATATTAAAGTCTATGTCCTGAGTTGTACTTGGGATTCTGAAAGTTTTGAAGTCTCAGAATGGGATTCCCAGCTTTGGAAAAATTTGTATTCTGCTCTCCAAGAGATATTAAACTAATTAGTCTTCAGTGTGCTCCTGAGCATCTGTTTTTCTAGCTGGGGAGGGAAGTCTGGGCAGTGTTTTACAATTTTTTCCTTCCTTGATGGACCAAATTCCTCTTGACAAGGTTGGCCTGAGGTCATGAACGTCTCCCTGTGTTCACTGAGACAGGAATCTTCACTCTTTCTACGAGATCATGAAAACTTACACCCACTCTAAGCCAGGTTGGGCTTGCAGGTCCCACCGGTTGCAAGATCTGCAAGTGCTCCTGCACTTTGACTTCGTGCCCTGTAGTTTTACAGAATGCATGAAGGCTCGGTGTGGTTATTAAACCGAGGTGTCTGAGGTCATAGCAAAGTAGAGGCATTTCTGCTCCCCTAATAGAAATACTGTAACATGCTGAAAAGAAAATACTCTAATAGTGGCAAGTATCTCCTGTCAACTAATTTGATAGTTCTCTATCAGGTAAACCATTTGTGAATACATCGATTCTTTTTATTTTTCACTGTTCTGTCTTCACTATTCCCAGGTTTTCTCTGAACCAGTTGGGCAAAAATTGATTTTTATTTGTTCCACTGGCCTTGTGGAAAATTAGCTTATGAACTGTTTTTTATAGGAAGACTCAAAGCACAGAACAGGTTGAAAAATAAGCCTATAGCAGTCAAAATTGTTGTCTGAAATGTCTTCAGACTGGAAGGCTGAATTTATTGCTCAAAACAAGTACTAGCAATGTGGAGGTGTGCAGTCCTGCTCATTATCACTGGAAAAGGGGGAACCAAAAAGCACAGTAAAAAATTAAATTTTAATAATGCTAGTGATATTTTCTAAATCCTTCTTGACAGAAAGATTCTCATTATTTTTATCTGTCTCAGAGTAGGCTCTTTTAATGCCATCTCACAAATGGCCTTAGCCATGATTGTTTTCCTTTCTTTTAGAGCATTTGAAAAAAAAAAAAAAAAAAAGAATACATACCAAAAAAAGATCTATTCTATCATTCAAGAAGTGCCATGAAATGGTAACATTTTGGAGAGCACATCTTCAGGAACAATTGCTGCAGATGCCTCCAGGTTTTTACAAAAGAGGTCAACACTGTTAAGACAATTGTAGCAAACTTGCCATACAAAGATGCCCAGTCAAATATAGTGTGATAAGGGGAAAATAATACAAGCAAAGTAATGTCCAGTCTCCAGGTTCATCACACCTAAAATCTGTAGGTTTATCATTAAAGTGAGGCAGGGTGAAAGATGTTACTTTCTTTCATCCATTTAAGATATATATTGTAGTGCTATCTAATGATTATGAAAGTTGATAAAATGCAGACTTAAGACATCTTTGCTTTCTTTAAATTGCACAGAATGTAAACTTAACTATATTTACCATAAAAGCCAATGTGTAATCATGTATGTTCTTGTCTTTTTATAGCTTGCATACATTTCTTCTGCTGGAGAGGTAATTGCTTCAGCTTTGAGGGGGCTGGGGTTAGGGTTTTTTTTTCCCTATTAACTGTTTGGGGACAAGGGCTATATGCAGTCAGTGTGCTGAAGAATGCCATTATTCTGACAGCTGGGCTATCTACCCTCTCTCAGAGCTCTTTCTAAAGCGCTTGTAATGTTTGCAGAGGCCTATGGTTCTTAGTCATGCTCAGGTGACTAAATGTATGATTTGTTCTTGATACTTCAGTACCCTGAGAAAGGCTGATTGGAGATTAATGCAACCTTGACTCCTTCCACTTGCAGTTGCCACTGCACACATGATCTTCATTTAGACTTGCCAAAGAGATCTGGTGTTGCCTCTGCTTTGCATGAAATGAATTAATCCCCCCCCCAGTTTTGGTTGGTGAGTTTCCATGGCCCCGGAAGCCACCCGCTGTTCCTCCTAATGACAGTAATAATCTAATTTGTTCCCTCCGTGGAAGGAGCAGACATGGAGACAGGAGAAAGCTGAAGTTGTGTCACTAAGGACAGTGCAGAGAAATGTTCAATGTCAGTCTCTCGTAAGTGGAAGGGAGCTTTCCATCCTTCAGAAATACCTTCCCATGTGTTCTAAAAATAATCAGTGAATAAGCTGAGATAGTAGATTGCAGTATCCTTCCCTTTGCTTTTTTATCTTAAGTTCCACTGTTCATGAGGTCCTCTTTCAGCTTTCCATATTATTCCAGTTTGCATGCTGAAGTCTTTGTACATTTGTCTTCCAGTCATTCTTGTAGATATCTTTCCTTCTCAGGTCACTTCGGTCGAGCTGTCATCCACTTCTTCCCCCCAGATTTCTGTGGTCACCTGTGTACTATTTGTACCTCCTGAGACTGCCAGTTACTTGAGACAGAATTCATGTAAGCTATGATACTCATGACCCTGATGGCCACCAAATAACACTATACACCAAAGCTGCTCATACACTTCTGCTATATTTGGAAAGTATTACAAGATTTCAATTCAGAATTAGACATCTCAGTATTTTAACTAACAAATACTGTGAAATTCAGTTTAATTTTCAGTCTTAATTGTGAGAGTGTCAGAAGGTGACAAAACATAGTTCTTTGAACCTGTCTCCTTGAGATAAAAAACATATCTCCTTGAGCCATGGAACCACAACGTGTTTCAGGAGGCATTCATCCCAGGGAGATATTTTACTGTTGTTCCCATCTCCTGTTCCTCCAGAATTCCTGTCAAAGGGGAAGGGGTTTGATTCTGCTCAGAAATTTGTGTGGAAATATGGGATCCTTTAAAGAGAGATGGTGAATCAAGGTATTTACTGGCTAATTACTGATGAAATCTACCATGTTACTGGTGAGTTTCACCTCTGTAGTTTTTCTCATTAATGAAAAAAGACACTTTACAACTTGATAAAGCCTTTGGTGGATGATTTTGCCTTCAGAGCGAGCAAGCTTTCTCCAAGCCAATTTGGTCTTGGGAAAACTGTCACTCTTGCTTGGACCTTTTTAAGCTTTGAAGGATAGTCATCCCTACCAAATCTGTAGACACCTAACCTAGCCAGCTAACTTAACTGACTAGTTCTCCTGGGATGCATATATGGACAGGAAAAAGAGAAGGCAGTTCAGAGCTGGCCTCTAGCTCATATACACAGGGAGCTGAGAGAGATTAGCTAGATATAATTTATATGTTTAAAGCTGGATAGTGTGACTACCTTCCTGCACCTGTTATTACATGACTCATTCTTTCATTCAGAGCCCAGGTGGAAACACATTGATGTGGTTTGAGTGTAATATAACTAGAGATTGGTATCCATGTTATTATAAGTATACAGCTCCAGTCCTTAAGACTGATCTTTAAAGCTAGAGCATTTATCTCTGCATGCACAACTCCCCAGCCCTATCAGCAATATATTAGTTACCTTGTAAGATCTGTCTCTTAAAAAAAAAAAAAAAAAGTTCTTCTCCTAGAGAAATGCCATCTTTTCTATTATTATTATTCCCCTTTCCTCTAATTCTGAATCTTTAATTATTTGCTCAGTTTTCAGCATCTTTTTTTATAGATTTTCAGAAGAATTTGCACACAGGAAACTAGAACCCCTAGCCCAAAGGCAAGGAAATGCACCTTTGGGAGGGAATTCAAGGAACATGATATAGGCTCCTACTGGAAATGGTCTGTCTCCAGACTGGAGGGGCAGCCCAGGCAGCTTGGCCTTTTTGGCATGAAGTAAGCCATGGGGAGACCCATTCGCTCACCCCCCAGAGCCTTTTCACCTTTAAATATACAATGACAATTACAATGGAATTGGTTCTGCTCACCTGGAGAACACAAAAAACTTGAACTTATTTTCAGAGTTTTATGAGGGAGGAAAAAACCTTGATTATTTTCAAGTTCTTCGCTTTTTCCAAGGTCAGTTCAAAGTGGGCTAGGGAGTTCTGTGCAAGTTGTGCTGGTATTTGTTGGACTGATATTTCTGCTTTCTAATTTCTGTTGTTAATGATGAAACATGTCTCAAGTGAGATACTTCCAACCAGCTGTAATTTTTGCTAGGCAGGGTTCTCTTACTCTTATTTCAGTAGGTTACCATGTCCTTATGTTTTGCCACAGCCTGTCTAGTTCTTTTCAGCTGCTTTTATTTAAGAAAAGCATTCTTAAACCTAAAGATTGGAAAGATGAATAGTTACTTGAACAGCCCCCAGATACCCTTAACTTGAGATTTATCATTACGTATCTAAGGCTTTGCTTTACCAATCATAACATTTTATTCCCCTATGCTGGGTCTAGTTCTTTGATTTAAAAGCTCCTGATATATAGTAGCAAGTATGTCCTTAGATATAGTAATAATGGTGTCTGTCCCAGAAGGTAATCGAGTATAGCTGTATTACTTTAAATTCACATTTACTGATATATATTTCACAAATACTAGTATGTATTTCCTCGTGTGACTTGACCTACACTTTGTTTGTTTGAATCTGCTGATTTGCTCATGAATGTTGGGTATTTAAAAGCTACTTGCCACTGATTTATATGCACCTATATTTTTGCATGTTAGCAAAAACTGCAGGTCACAAATAAAAGAGTACCTAAAAATGTAGTTCAACGTGATCATTTAAAAGGTACTCTTGTATACAAAGAAGAAGCCTTTCTGCCCAGTAGACTAATAGGAATCATTTCTAGTTAAATCTTAAATGCATATATTACAGTGAAACACTGTTGGACAGTGCTCCGTCATCAATCAGTCTGTGTTCTTGAGGACACTATTTTTCAAGACATTTTCTTTAAGAATAAAGAGCTGTGTTGTAATGAATGTGTGCTAACTGGTTTCCCAAGCCGTTTGCATTTTTTTTTATTTGTATCAGTGTCAGAGTTGAGCTTCTGTAAGAAATTTTTGCTGTATTTTATTTGTAGTCTTCATTATTTCAAGTTAAGCACACAAAACTCTTTAGGCACCCAGAGTCTGCACTGGTTCGTTTATATCCGTATTTAGTTAACATGTTACCGTGATTGCTAATTTTCATGACAATTGTTATTGTACCATCAGTGCTTAATGGCAAGGCATCATTATTCAATGCTGGTCAATCAGGCACTAAGACATGTGCAAGACATCAGGCTGAACCCATATAGATGTCGTGCACTCCCCTGCTAATGAATGCAGTTTTGTAAAAAGGTTTAAACACGGTTGGCATCCTTAATGTAAGGTTTGCAAAAGCTTATTTGGGAACTGCTTTGTGTTTATACGGCACAGATCTAAACATGTCACAAACAGAGTTGGACCCATTGTGCGTGTGCATGTCTGAAGCTACAGAGAGGGGAGAATCATCTTGGGTTTCGCAATGCTGAAAGGCAGCACAATTTCTGGCATGGCGTGGGTATGGGGAACAGATTTGCCAGGGATGTCAGTGTTTGGAAATGGGTGTGGGACTTGTTCTCCAAAGCAGTGATCTCCATGTGCATCGGAGAGGTGATCCCCTCGCCCCATGAAAGGCAAGCAGACCATGTGTGTGACTCATCAACTCACAGAATAAAGTTGGCACAGGCTCCAGAGGGAGCCTACGGCGTGCCGGTAGTCAGACCAGAAGCTGGGAAAGAGGGTCAGGTGTTTAGAAATGGGGAGCAGAAGGAAACTCACCAGCGATAGAATGCGCTTTCAGCGCTGATAGCCTGGCAAGTTAGCCCGGCGTTCTCTCCCAGGCATCCTTTAATGTTCCCCTTGCATCTGCTTTAGTTACTGTTTCTATGTGGTTTTGCACCCAAATGTTTTGGGCTGCTGTCCATGATAAACTAGATGGAGCTTGGTTTAAAAGCACAGATTTTTTGACTCTTCTAACTAAAAGCAGAATGAGCCCTTGTGCTCTTCGAGTTTCAAGTATGAAAGGAGCAGTAGACATTGGCTGTTAACGAGCTCCAGCACGCCGGGCTCCAGCAGAACTTGGTGTGAATTCAGTGCACAAGCTGCATCAACTAAATGGTTAATTCATCTCATATCAACAGCACTATGATTCATAATGTAAACTCGAGGAATCCTTGATGTTTCAGTCACACATTCCTCTTAATTTGGCCATGCATTCTTTTAAAGCTACAGTGTGCTAACTTAATAAAATGCAGCATGCAAATGCACAAGTTTTTGCCTTCAGGCATTTTAGCCATGGATGTTTCAATGGGTGTCTTCTTTCAAGTATATATTCTTTCTTAAATTATTTACCCTGTAAACATGCTTTGCATTTTCAAAGAAGAATCTGGGCTTCCTCATTCACCAGATTTTGTTGAATTTAAGGTGTAGTAGAGATAAAAGAGCATCATCTGCTTCTTGTGAGCATGTTAGCCTTTGGGATTTTTTGTAGTGAGTGTTAGGCCCCATTTTCTTCCCCTTTGGTATTATCACTCCCTCCCCCATTTAAATTCCTTGATGCTTTGCCTAGAGCAATACCCACTGGCAGTGTCTGGCTGTGACAGCACTATAGGCTTCTCTACAGATGGGTCCTGCCAATGCCAACCATTGTTCTACCACTGTGAGCTGGCTTGACTGCGTAGCACCACGCAAAACCCCCTTTCCTCTTCATTTTTTTCTTTACTCTAAAGGGTTGCCCTTGCCTATTGACTTTGAGATCTGAAATGTGCTGACACCCAGAACTTGTGTTTGCTGTCTGAGCAGCGACTCCCGGCATCAGGCTTCCACAGGCACTCTTTGCTGTCCCCTCCACAAGACTGTCCTGCTGCTACCAGACTGCTCTATCCTTTTTCTCCGAGCCCCATCCTTCTGGCAGTTTGCAGTTAGTTTAATTTTACTTGCTCACTTGAAAGTAAAACAGTAAAACTCGATGTTATTCTTTTTTTAAAGATATAAAATTAATCTTTAACTGTGGGCTTGAATATTAAAAGTATATAATACTTCAGTGTAGGAGTCTGTTGATAACATCCATCCTATTTCATGATTAATTTGTTCCTTTTAATATGATATTCTTTTGCTGCACTGTGCAGACTAATTCAGATTCCTAGAAATTGAACTTTGATATGTATTTCCTAGATTCCCACTGTAAGTGAACCTTCAATTAGCAGATACAGGTGGCAGCATGCCTAGCTCAATGTTCTCTTGACAAGGATTTTAGAGGCATGGACAGTGATTAAATAATCCTGCAATTGGGTGTATACTGCCAGAGTATTAAAAATAAAGCATTTGGAGGATTTGGCTTTTAAAAAGAAAAAATCTGTAATTTTAAATCGCAGACGATGAAATGCCTTTTCAGGGGCCAGAGATAGGAGGAGTTGATTTAAACACTCGGTATGTTACGTATGCCTTTGCCTAACTATGCGTTAGATTAAGCGAGTTTCACTCACAGTTAATCCTTTGTAAATTAGCATTATGGATGCCTTGGGGCCCACATCCCACAAATAAAATGGTTGTCAAGCCAGCTGCACTGTGTATTACTTAAGGCTGAATGTTTTAAGAGTTTTCATGCTTTTAATCTATTTCACTGCTGAGTTTCAATTTTGCTGAGTGTCTTTTCAGGAGTGATGAGGGTGAGTGAGTAAATATATATTCTGGTTTTCATGCATTTGCCTGGGCAAATCGTTTGTTATCAGGTGTTTGGCAGAGAATGTCACACCCCACCACAAAAGACAAGCTTGTAAGTTCAGGTGTTAAATTGAAGTGCAAACCAACAAGAACCAAAAGCCCTTAATTAGCTTTATTTTGTTAGCCTGTTACACTTTTTTTTTTTTTTTTTAAGAGTGAGAAACATCCCTCCCTCCTCCTCATCCTTTTGGCAGAGTAAATATTGCCTGTTAAGTTTGAATTAGCTGTCATCGCAAAAGAATTAATGCTGTGGTTGAGCCTTTCTAGTGAGGAAGGGAAAAATAAACGAGACAGATCTTAGTTCAGCTTTAAGTGATAAATGAGGACAAAGCAGCCCATTCATCTCCTGCTAGGAAAGTGGACACAAACACTAAAGCAGTTTTGCGGAAGACGTGTCAGCAAATGTGATCATTTTGTAACCTGTCAGGAGGATAGAGAGCTAGTCCTTTTAGAGTGTCACAGGGGAGGGTGTCTGTCTGATGTGACAGTTTTCATCCATCCATTTGCTTCTTTTTCTTTAGGTGGGGGGTAAGCAGGGAGAGAGCTGGAGTTGGTTAAAACTGCATTTTTCTTTACACTTTCCAATATAATTTATATGTATATTCACCCGCATCCAAATGAAAAACACTTACCAAGGAAAACTCCCCTCTGCTCTCTAGAGTTTCTTCTCTCTTTCACTGTATGAAATATGCTCAGTTTAACACGTTACATTCCCTGTCTTCAAGTTTGAGCCTTGTACTTGGTATGTTTCACAAAACAGTTTTACTTCTTTTTACCATGGGTTAGTAAAAGCTTTGTTTAGATTTGTTTTGCAGAAGGATGAGAAAAAAATAATAAAAATAACTTAGGGTTCTTTCATTATTGGTTTTCTTGGTTTGAGTTTGATTTTTTTGTTTTATTTTGTTTTGTTTGCTGTATCTCTCCAATTCTGATGATATGCTTCATGTACAAATATGTTTTGCAAAAGTTCTTGTTTTACAAAGAGCCTATGAAAATATTCTTCCTCCTCTGTGAGAGTGGAAAAAACAAGCATTAGATTCTTACAATTCAGAATGCTTCTGTAAAATACCTCAAATTCCAATGTTAATTGATTTATCCATTTTAACTGACCTATTAATTCCAGGCGAAATCTGAAGCAATGTGACATCTGATTTTAGAAGCAGGGATTTCTCACAAAAAATGATTGAACAATATAAGGACTTTCTACTTCTTTTTATTATTACTAATTTCCATTTTCTTATGCTAGATAGTAAGTGTAACGTTTGCCTATTACCGTAAGTAAAGGTATGCTACAGAGACAGGAGATGCTTTTACAACATAAGCTTCACAGTTTGACACTTGCTTCTTTATATCATCCTTTTATTCAAAACTATCTTTTATACTTTCCCCTTGGTGTTTTAGTACAAGTAAGTACCTCATTGACATGTGTTTCCTTGAAATGTTGTACCTTAATGATAAAATCCCTTGAAAATTAATAAATTGTTTCTTTAAGCTGTGAAGATTTCAGAATGGCTTTAAGAATCTAATGGTATTTACAACTACAGAGCACCCTGCTTGGATTGCATCAGCTGAGGAGTAATAATTTAATTTGCTTTAGAAGGTTAATAAATTGTAACATTATGTACTTCAGTTATTCTAATATATGTGTATGTGTATGCATAATTAAGAAAAGGCTCGTTCTTTCCTGAATGCTAAAGTCGGATTTAATAGCTTCATAAAGAAATGTTTGGAAACACTGGACATTGAAAGAAATGAAAACAATCAAGATATTCAGAATGGTGTAGGAAATCCTAAATTTGTGGGCACATACCTTCTCTCCATAATAGTTTTCTTTGTATCTTTTTTATTGTTTTATATATATTCTACTATTCTCACTGTTTTTTTTCTTTTTGTCTCTTCTGCTTTTTTTCAGGATCATCCAAAACCGAATTTTGATCGTTGTTCTGGCACTCTTCATCATCCTCACCACCGCGATGGCTATTTATTTTTCTGTCAAGAGACGCTGATATCTTTGTTCTTCACTAAGCAGCAACAAACTGCTTGTTCTGAGTAATTAAGACAAAGTGGTCACATGAATCATTCTCTTGCACTGACAGAGTCTCCCTCTCTTTTCCACTATTCAACTCAGGTGCAAGTGGTGTAAAATATTTTGTATTATTGATGGCATAGCTGATGGTATGTGGGGATGATTATTTTTCTTATATTTTTTTGTCTTTATCTGAGTGTTTCTGGAATCTTAATATTTGTTTGGGGGAGGGCTTGCTCTGGTGTAGAAAGACCTAGTGTGTGTCCAATTCTACCCCAGACAATTAGTATGTAAGTTCGAAGAGTTTAGAAGGGTAAAAGTGGTCTTTGCACTTTTCTTGTGCTATACAGGGTGTATGAATATCAAGCAGTATCTGACCTTATGTAATAAAGAATATGAGTAAAGCACAGACCAATGATGTAGGAAGTGAACCTGTCTCCTGTGACTAACTCCTGATCATGAATCATGGTAATAGAGGTAAGCAGGTTAAGAACAGCAGGTAGTTTTTAAAAGAGAGCAACCTTTAGATGATGTTTAATATCTCCTGTGAATCCAAAACATTATTTAACTTTTTATTTTTTTTTAATTAATCTTTCTTTTCTGCCTATTCAAAACACTTCCATCAAGATTATGATAAAGCATCACTTGCCCAAAAAGATAGTTGTGGCCACAGTCCATCTCTTGAATCAGTTTCAAATCTTCCAATGTTGATATAAGTACTGATAAGTGTATACACTAGATCTTTATTAAAGGTGTACAAAGGTACTTACCTATTCATTGCTGATTGAAAAGAGATCCTAAATAATAGTTTAGTGGCAAGCACTTGACTACCATTAAAAAATCTAGATTTTGCATATTGGCCTATGTTGACACCATGTGTTGAAAATATTTTTAGTGTATTCAATTCTGATGTGATGTTCCCCCTTTTAAACAGAAACTGTAAAAATGTTAATTTATACAAGCTTTTAGGTCATACAATATATCAGAATTTCATCTTCTAGGCTACCTGCGTGTAAATGAGCTGTGTTTCTCTTTTCCTGTGGGCCGTACCTCTCCTATAGATATGTGTGGGTTATTTGGCTTATAATTAAGCTTATAGCTCCAGCAAGGGTCATTTTCTGGTGTTGTAGTAAAGTAATTTTCATGATAACTTTTCAACTCGTTGTATGTAATCCCTTACAAATACTACAATTTGAGAGGGATTTTATGCCCTTGAACTTAAGCTCTAAAATGCTTTCATGAAACAAAAAGCTGACA